>NC_090444.1:1594594003-1594894003 GCF_031143425.1 Pleurodeles waltl
AGTGGACACATTTACTTGCCTGGGGAATACTCTCATAAGCTGAAACCACCAAGTATGTTGATTTGGCCTACTTGAGAAAACGCAGCAGGAAAAGAGATCGGATCAAATATTAGTAAGGGCGCTGCAGGGGTAAGAAAGGTTGAAGCACTGGATAGGTTAGAGTTCTCATGAGTGAGTAAGGTGACCGTTCAATGTGTGAGTTCAAATGTCAGTGATATCGGAGTAGCTGTGATGGATCACTCTTACTATTTCTCTTGTGCTAGCAATTTTTTTTAAATCCTACTGGGGCATCCAAGAGTTGAAAAAACCCTGAGTTTCTTAAGGAAGCAGGATTTAAATGAAGAAGGATTTTAACAGTGATTACCAAGGCAAGAATAATGTCTGTTTTTGGAACACCTAAGCCCTCATTACGAGTGACCCACAACATACTTTGGCCTTGTAACAGCAGTTACCTGGCCTATTGTATGTATTTGTTTTAGTTTTTCACATAGAGACACAAGCGGCTGAAAGCAACTGAAACCTTTGTGTGAAACCCAGGGGAGATACATGTGAGAATCAGTACATAAGCACTGATTACCAAATTATATTCCCCAAAAACTTGTAATCCCCTGAATGTCTTCTGTCTTCAGAATTACCCCCACTCTCGGCAATGGTATGTTGAGGCTGGGAAAATAATGGGAATTTTAAGAGGCCACTTGCAATGAGGGCCTCAGTGTAAATTATTTCCACTATTCGTGTGGAAGGTAAGGGACAGCAATCATGCTCTTGCTGTTTAAAGGGAATGAAAACCTAGTAACCATGCAACACTTGAGTGAAGATAACAGGGGTATACAGTAGATCTTGAGTGTAGTTTAGATTCATGATACAAGACACTGAACTAAGCATCATGATACTAAACTAAGTGCCACGGTTATGATCTTAAATTAAATCCTGGTATTCACTCGCAACCAGTGGAGATGTTGAAATGTTGGGAAAGAATACTCATCAATTAGGGGTTGCCAGAACTAGAAATTCTACCCAGGGCTTGCCTTTTGGTATCCCATACCACTTGTTATGATCCCTGGTGTGAGGCAACAAGCTTTTCTCAGGTTTCACCCCTAACTTTGTGCCCTTATTTTGAATACCAGGCACTGGTGTGATGGCTCTGAAATGCCCTGAGCCCTGCTAGTCCAGACTCAGTGAATGTGCTCTGACCCAAAAAAGGTATATGGTCGATCATCTTAAACCTGATTGGCATAGCCTAACTTACTTGTAAGCCCCTAGTGTATGGTAGCAGAGGTACCAGGGCCTGTAAGTTAGAGTGCCCCCACAGGGACTGCAGTACTTGTTGTGCCACCTTAAATTATAACATTACTCCCAATTTGCCACTGCAGACTGGAGGGGCAGTTTTAAATGGCTAACTCAACTTTGCCATTTTAAGAAATGGCGGATGACCAAACTCCCTTTCTAATAAGTACAAGCGGAGAAGTCGACTTCTGAGGTCAGCCAAAGCAAAAGACTCCAAGGGTCAGCTGGTTGATATCCTGCTCGCTGCACAGGGCCACAAGTGAAGAAGCTTGCTGGGTTTGTAGTGTGGTGGTTAGTTTTACGTATCCTTTGCGCATTAGCTTCAGGCTTTAGGGCTTTGTGCACTTTGCCCTGGATGTATTTTATTCATTTGCTTGCAGCTTAGAGCCTCTGTGCACTTTGCTCTAAATGCTTTTTATTAGGCTTCGTACTGTTATTTTTCAAATAGCCAGTTCTACGGTCTTGTTTTTTATTCATATCACACTGTTTGGCCTACTTCAGCACTGGTGTTCTTCATAACACATTCCTGTTCACTCTGTGCTTCAGTCAAGGATACAGTCTGGTACATTGCCGATAGACGTGGTAGGAGTTTAGTGTTTGGCATTTCTGCGTAGGGACATTTTGTGATCACGCTGACATGTTAGTTATAAAAACACTTCCTTGTCCCAATACACGCAAGAGGGAGATTCCGACCAGGGAACCACAACTAGACGCTGACTGCCTCGTTGCAGATGCTGAACCAAGATCCCAGGCCTTTGCTCAGGTATGAGGGCTGATGCCTCCCCAGGGATTCAGAAAGGCAAGTTAGAAGCTTAACATGCTGTGCTCGAAATAGACCAAGCAGAGGGAGAGTAGAAACTATTAGACACCATGATAGCTTTGTTCTTATGTTTTACTCTCCTGGTGACTATTTCAATCCTACTGTGTTGTATGGTTCTGGTTATTGCGGCTCACGCCTTATTATCTAAAATGCAGTCGTTTTATTAAAACATTATATAAAACTTATACTGCCTTTGTCATTTGTATATGAGATCATACTGTAAATGAGAGAGTTGGTTTGGATCTGAGTGACCACGACTTCCCTGAGAAGTTCCAAAGATGTCATGTGCTCGGCTGCCCAATCATCTCTTCCCCTTGGGAGAAATGAGGCACAGCTAGTTAGCCGGAGCAAAAACCGGATTTAGGGTGACAGAGTTCCTGACATGTGGGTCCGACTCAGTCCCCCACACCGTGATCGATCCTGCTGCCTAGAAATCCAGTAGTCTCATTTAGGATAATGAGAGCCCACGCGACAGGTTGAGCTGGTAACCCAGATCATCAGATTGCTGCTCCATGTCACCATGCAGCACCAGGGGCCAGGACTCTGTGCTCTAAAGTTTCTCGTGTGTGTGCTGGACTCAGGAGAGCTGTCGTGCTTGTGATGGATTAACTCCTCTGCCAAAGTCTATAATAGGCCCTAAGAGGTAATTGTTTCCGAGATAGTATCATAACCCCCAGTTATGACTGGACATCTATACTTCATTGTTGCCGTGATAACTGTTGTGCTCTAGGTGGATGTTGGAAGGTGGATTATTAGTAGGGGTAAGTACACACCTAGCACTAGAAGTAAGGCGACCAATCCAATTTTATGTCCAGTCGAGGTCTCAAAACATTAGCCCCTGCTTACCCCCTGGTAGCTTGGCAACGAGCAGGCAGGCTTAACTTAGAAGACATATATGTAAAGCATTTAAATACACTAATCCAGTAAATAAGTAAGACAAAACACACAAAAAACCCATACCAGTTTATAAAAATAGGAAATATTTTTATCTTCAAAATGACATAAAAACAACAGAAATCCAATAAATGGAACTGGAGTTATGAGTTTTTCAAGATTAAATAAAAAACGTGCTTCCTAGTGCTTAGAAATCAATAACACCAACTCGGGACATCTGGTCGCACTAGACTGGGACCAAGTTACAATTTGAGGCCAACCGCAATGGAGCCCTGCTTGGATACAATGAGCGGGTGCCGTTGGTCAAACTTTTACGCTTGCACTTAGAAACGTTTCTGGAGCTTTTCTCTCTCGACCTCATGCGGTCCTCTCCAGCAAGCCGATTTGGATGTGACGTTGTTGGATTGCTTTTCCTCGAGACCATAGTCAAATCCTGGAAGTCTGGAGCTCCAGAGCTTTCAGCAGGAGGAACCTGAAATTCAGGCTGGGTCATGGTTGAAGGTAGTCGGCTTGACTCACCACATAGGGTCAGTCCACTTATGGAGCTTTTCCCAAATTTGCTCCAAACTTCTGGAACTTCTTCCTGAAGTTCCTCTTGAGCATTCAAAGTGTCCAAAACACAAATCCAAGGAACTAGAAGCTCTGAGATGGTCTTTGGAAGCTTAGGACTACAATTCCTACAATACATCTGACCAAATCCTTAAAATGCCACTGGACACACCCCAAGCTGGGGACTTTTATGGCAGTTGGTGCAAGCAAGCTATCTAAACCTGTTGCTTTCAGGGACTCCACTCCTTAGTCCTTTTTGAAGCAAGGCAAAGCTCTAAGGGCTGTTGTTTCAGTGTGCAATAGCCGCAGTGGTTCAGGGTGCAGTCCATTGGGTTGTAGACCTGGATTCCAGCAGGGCAGTCCTTCTTTTGGTAGTTTCAGGCAGCAGATCTGAGTTACAATGCAACTCCAAGATATGGATTAATTCATCTTGGGGTACAAACGGGTGGGCGTACCTGTCCATTGAGATGCAGGGTGCCACCCACAACCACAACAGCTTCCTCCAATGTGTGGCATTTTCTTGTTCCACAAAACACTGCACTTTAAAATTCAAGTTATTTTTTTTTCTCTCCAGAGGAACAAGACCTGGCTAAAACAACCTACTTGTGTGGCTCCTTTCTACTAACACCCACCCCCCCTTCAGACTATCTACAAATTCCTATCCTGGGCCTGCTTTCTGTCTGTTGGGTACAGGGTGCAAAAGCAAGCCTGGCTGGTATTTTTTACTGTCCTGCTTCCTTTGAAGCCCAGTTTGTTTTACCCAGTCCCTTTTCTGGCCTGGCCTCTGCAGCTGCAGAACTCACCCCATCATATAACCTCTGCTCAGTGCAGGCCACGTATTACCTCATCAAAGCAGCCTGGCTAATCCTGCTAAGACTGACCAATCAGGAGAGGCCACTAGTGGGCTGGATTTTGGCTTACAGAAAAGAAAGTCCTATAAGTTCTTTTATGTATTAGTTATGATGAAGTCAACAGTGGCAAGTTCTTGGATTTATCATTACAGATCTTTTGAGTTCTTTCATGACACATTTAGCTCCTACCTATCAATATTTATGTGTGTATGAAATATTCCAATGTTAGCCTATGGAGCTAAGTATCTATGATGGGAAAACATGAAATGGGCAGTTTTTCCCTCACCAGGGCATAAAAAACAACTTTTACAATGTCCCTGCTCTCAGTTGCATGGCACCCCACCACTGAGGCACCTAGGGGAGACCTAAGGGGTGACTTATATGTAAAAGTAAGGCAGATTATCACTTTGGTAATGCCTTTAATTACACAAAGTCGAATTTGCACACATTTTACTTTTTAAAGACAGTCTGCCATGCAGGGATGTCTTTAGAAATGACATCAGGTGACACAGCAGTGCACACTCCAGTGCAGGAAATCTACTGGGCCTCTAACCCTCCCTGTTCTATTATACACTAGGTACTTATAGGTAGTTTGAACCCCCCCCGCCTTATTACATACTAGGGACTTATAGGAGTCTGTCATTGCCAGTTGTGCCACATTACCATATACCTTTTGATCAGAGCTCTGTCCTTGGGCAGAGGCCAAGGCACAGTTAGTGTCAGTTACCACCAGCATAATTTAGGCAAAATAAGGATGAACATGCTAAAAGGATGACTTTCTCACAGTAGAGTCACCTAATATACCCTTGAGTTAAGCCCTAGTCACCCACCTCTACATAGGCAGCCAAGAATGCTAGAGTTCACTGCTTTGAGTTGCAGGTTGAATAGCTCAAATCCTAATACTCAAGGCCTTTGAGCTTTTTCTAATTTAGAGAGCTTGGTGGCCCCTTTAATTACCCACTATGGGGAGCCCAGAAAGAGACTTCCTTATCAAAATTGTTAAATGCTTGAAAACCACACACGCTTTCTGCACTATGCTGTCTGCTTGTTTATTGTGTAACATCTCCAAAGGCCAGTCCAGATACTATGCAACTCGGAAGGAGGATTCTGAAGATGAAAGAGACTGGTGCATGTGGAGGTAATAGAGATGGACACATTCCACAGCAACCCCCATAGCCATGGAGACACTATTATAATTTTCAAATAATTAAATGTTGCTGTTTGGTTGAATATTAGAATTAGCTTCCTTACAGAGTATCGCTCTCACCTCACCTTATCGGGATAGGGTTTCAGTAGATACACGACAAAAAAAAATTATTCCATCTTCAGGGGCACAGTAAAGAGTATGAGCTCAAGAATTATTTTGGAAAAAAATAGTCGCTCGCTAATGAAATGTGAGGTACAAGTTGGCTAATAAAAATAGGCTTTTCTTGGTAACAAAAAACTAAGTTTTACTAGCTTGCTTCCTGCAGAGTAGTAGTCTAGTAAAGTGAAAAACACATTCCTTCTCACGGACAGTAACTCATAAAGTGCCCCTTCCAACCTCCACTGGGAAATAAACATTAAATTATAATTGAAGTCTACAATCTGCACATAGCAGCATTGACCTTAAAAACTGAGATTATCCAGCCTCTTACAAAGGCAATAGGATGCTAAAAGAACATTATTTTCCAGAAAGGCCAATGGGTGCTCAAAGGAAATCAACAAGGCAGTGCACTGTTTTTTCCGCTTAGGTTCTTTGTACAGCTGCAAGAGTTACTGGCATTTCATTAAGTAAACGGTGAAAGTTTTGGTGTACATAAAAGTGAGTGATTTACTGAAACAATTCAACATAAACAGAGAGACTGCCTTTCAGCCGACAAATGCAAATACCATCTCCGGTAACTCCGCAAGGAAATCTGCACATATGTTCATCCAGCGGTGTCAGCATCGTGAAATAGAATTACACTTTCCTTGTGGAAATCGAATTCTGGGAAGACCAACGTGGTGTACGTTAAATTAAGAAACAGGAAGTATTGACAAAGCAAATGGATCTTGGTTATATATTAGGCGAATTGCTTTATTTGATGTCATAGCCAGGGCCACTGGAATTATGTGATTGTGAGGCCGCGGTGTTGTTCGCATAGTTCTAGATTTGCAGCATTTGCCACATAATCCATCATCTGCTGAATAATATGTTGATTTTAACAAATAAAATGTTTTTAACTCAAGCTGCTCAAAAGTTACTATCAAAACACAGCAACATGTGCACAGTGGAAGACGCTTTGCAAAGGTTGATGGTCACCTTTCTTTTGCTATATTTAGGTGTTAATCGTGGTACTAATTAGGTACAACAAATGCCCTGACAGTGTTAACTAGTGTAACAAGCACTTGCAATGCAATAAGTCTCCCATTTGCGAGAATTAGAGCTATTGGCGTTCTAAATGACAATTAAGTATTTTGGTTTGAAGTGGAGTAGAAATGCCCTAAATGTAATTTTTGCACAAATAATTAAAAAATGAGATGTGAAAAATGCTTAAGTCGGTAATGCCTTTTCTACAGGTAATGCAGTTGTGAAAGAAACACTTCCATGTTTTCTTTTCCAACAATGTGAATTTTTCTAAACTGCTGTAGATTGAGATTCAAAAGCACTGATCTCGCCATCCCGAGTTATTTGTTTATCCAATAGGAGGCTAGAATGAATGCAGGTACTCCCACTTGGGAGGAGCGGCATGACATTTTGTGGTGATAAAAATGAGAATGAACACCGATGATCAGTTCAATGAAGTTGGATCTTTATTGGCCACAGTCATCGACTGCTCCGACTGCTCTCTACAGCTGTCTTCTCTGGAATGCCGCTGAGGATCTCTCATTCACATTCCATATATAGCATGGAATGTAGAATGAATGAGATCACCACGCATTTCACTTAGCAGATCTAAGGGGGTCACACACCTTTCACAGCCACTAAGGCAATGGGAGGGAGCACTTTGGTAAGCCGTGTAAAAAAATCAAGCCAATGGTTAACCCCTTTCTTAAAACTGCAGAATGCCATTCACCTTGCAGCACAAGGGCTGAAAGTACGGTCTCACAATAGAAAATCACGTTCCTCTGGGTGGACGTGCCTCAAAAACATAAAATGAGAAAAAAAGTGCAGCTCCTTTTACGGTGCATGCAGCTGTAAATATAACACATTATGTATCAGTATTGCCTGTACAGAGATTTGTGCGGATATCCATATTCCCATTTACACACTGTAGACCAATGTGTGTCTAAACACATGTATGTGAATGGGAGATGCCACTTTAAAAGGAGAGGCACACAGATACAACATGGCTGTCTCAGAGATGACTTATTGCTCAGAAGTCACTTGAACACATCAGAATTTCAACTGTTGCAATTGATTAATTAAAACTGATAAGTCACCATGATTATAGGCTGTTTTTCTGTTTAATATAGTGGGCTTGATTTGGTAAATACTTCATTCATGTAGCTGTGCAGTGCAGCATATTGGCAGGATACATTTAGTGTGCCCTCGAACAGATGTTTGTGCAGTGGGAGGGAGTGCTTTGGTAAGCCATGTAATGAAATTAAGCCAATGGTTAACTCTTTTCTTAAAACTGTGGAATGGCCAGTGTACCCCTGCTGCCTTACCTCTCTGGTTCCTTCATCCGCCACAAGATGAAACTAGGGCTTTCAGCCTCTGCATGCTGCTCAATGCAGGTCATGGAACTTCAGTCAAGACCCGGATGTGTGATCCCGGAAGCTGTTGCTGCAGTATGTCATGGGCGTGGTTTACCAGCCGACAATGAGGCAGCCTTATTGAAACAGGTCCAAACCTCCAAAGAAAATGTGGCAGTCCGCGATTAATATAATAAATAAAATATAATTCAAGCTCTTGAGTGAAGTGCTTGTTTAAAATGAAGGTTTGGGGTTAGGGTCGCATCATCTGCGAAGACACAAATAAATAAATAAATAAATGCTTTCAAGGGGTGAGAGCTGATGTGAAAAACCACGCTGGCACCCCAGAACAAATGCGGGCCTTTTTTTTACTTTACAGTTAACACTGCAATCTGAAAACAGTCCCTCCACTTGGTTCCTGCTAAGCTGAAAAACAGCGGAGACATTCAGAGGAGCTGCCATGTATGCAGATAATGAAGAAAGGACAAGATCAGGTCTTTTTACAGGGAGACAGGAAATGACTTGGCAGGTCCACATTCCCTTGTGCAGTATCTGCATGCCCACAATCCTTTGTGACATGGCAAGCATGGGTTTCATTCTTACAGAAAGAAATACATATATATAAATCACATTGTTAAGGTTTTCAGCCTTTAATTTTTATTGTATTTGAGGTGGTGTATTTCTCCCATTGATTTCTATTGGGATCGCTGCACTGATTGGGAAGTGCTTGTTAAGAATTTCAACCCAAAAAGATAAAACAACAATGTAAAATAGAAAAATCACTAGCGCTTGTGAATAAATACCCACAGTGTAACACAAGCAGGTAAGAAAAAAAAAAAGTAGTCCCCGTAAACAGCATATAAACACCTAACAATGAAAAATATAGTACTTGTCCAGTGCTACTCAGCTAAGAAGGGAAGTGAGGTATCGGCTGTGCGAACAAGTTAGGAGTTTAGGAAAGAAGAGCGACACTGCAGTCAACCTATGGCAAGCAGCAGGCGGGATCAAAGTTCCTCCACTGAAAACAACAGGTCTTGCAGACAGCACAAGCGTGCTGCCTAGGCTCGACCTAAAAATGTCAAAATAATAAAGTAACACCATCACAAAATGTGCCGCAGTACACCACATAATTTACTCAACCCTGCTGCGTAATATGTCCCAGCCCTGACACATATTTCCCATGGCCATGCTAATAGCTTAACCTTCAATGTAAGAAAGGTCGCTGTATATTGCCATGCAGATAACAGAAGACACAAAACCCTCACTGCTGAATGTGGTGATCAATAAAAAAATCGAATTGCAAAAAAACGTTAGCCCCACAGAGCGGTACGTCATTGGTTACAATCAGCAATAAGCAAAGACCAAGGGCCTGATTTAGAGTGGGGTTACTATGTCACAAATGTGGCTGATAGCCCATCTGCCATATTACAAGTGCATTGTACCTTAACACACTTGGAATACAGGGGATATCAAGAATGTAAAGGAGTGTTCCATCTGTCAAACTCTAAATCAGGCAAGAAACAAGGGTGTTGAGGGCGTGCATTTTGTAGAAACAAAAAGTTAAATATAAGCTTGTCTTTTTTTCCTGCCACGTCATCTATAAATCTATAAACACAGAACTCATAAAGTATAGAGAAGTGACATTTAGGAAGCTGTTGGGACGTGCACTGACTACTGTCTCATTTACTGAACCAGAGAGAAAGTAAGCTCTTTCTTGTGTATACCTCCTGGCTGTGGTTCATACCGAATGAGGAAAATTAGGCTACAAAGTACAATAGCCTTAAAGGTATGTAACTTAACACAAATGGAGTGCAGTAATGATGGATATGGCAATAAGATAAAGCAGCTCGATTCTCTAAGAAAAATTTATGGGTAGGCATTTTTGCACATGCAGATTTACATCTATTCCTGGGTAAACAACTGCATCTAAAAGCAATTCAGTAACACCAAGGGAGATTTATGGCTTTTAGTAGGATTACGTGTCACCACCCCTTTATTGGGGGAGTGAGACCAGTGGTTAACTAGTGCTTGTTGTTTCTCGTGTGGGGCACCAGCACTTGTTTTTGAGGGCTGGCACTTATTTTTCTGCCTCAAGCATTTACTGCGAGCAAAAGACATATATGAGAAAGACGAAGGAAGAGAAAAACAAAAAAGAGTCACAATGGGAGAAATCAGAAAGCTGCAAGAGTGAGCTGAAGGGGCAAGGAGTGGCTGTAAATAGATTGAAGAGGCCCGAGATGGCTTCAGGATAACACTGCCTCAGTATTCCGTGTTTGCACATTTAATTGCGGCAGCCATGTGTTTAAGAGGAGGGCTTTGAGCACCGGCACATTTTTGTTTACAAATTGAGCACTGAGTGAGACCACAAAAAATGCCAGCAAGTGTAGTTCTACACAACATAGGCGGACATCTCTAGCACACTATTTAGAACTATTAACTGGAAAGAAAACGAAAAAGCCATCGCCTGAGAAAAATATTACACATATCACAAACATTACTACAGAGAGCACATAAAGAGAGTCCATGCCCTGTTTTGGACACCAGTCATCAGCTACAGCAATGTGCTACGGTATCCCTTTCAGCGTATGTAAAGCTAGAAATGAAATGAGGCGTGTTTTTTTAAATAATTAATGACCAGTTTACAAAGCAGTCATTTTGTGACTGTAGTCCTACAGCTGGACAGTTGAGAACTATACACTGAGGTGAAGTAGGAAGTAGGTGTGGCTGTTCTTTGAAATTCAATAAGGAGACCTTTTAAGAAAAGAGCAGGTTATTTGTTCTTCCCGAGCAATGCCATTCGATAGATAGTAGTGGCAGATTGAGGGTCTACAGTTTCTGTTGTCTAAAGCAAGGACATTTCTAGGCAGGACCTGTCCTCTTGTCTGCCCGTGTTTACTGCTTTAGGAAAGCTGATGATAGCCCAATGCACAGAGTTCGCACTTCAGTGAGGTATTGTTGTGGATACACCTGCTGAGGCTAGTATCACTGCTTCCTGCTGTAAGAGCCAACATCTTTCAGGAACTGCTAGAGAAATATATTTTGCAGAGAAACACCCCAAACTATTTATGAAACCTTAGACATATGCCTCGTCATGAAAATGTGCATAACAATGTGCTCCAAGCTACCGTACTTTTTCCAGTTCCAAGTTCTTCATAACCAAGAAAGGAAGTGCTACTCAAAGAACATGAAGCACAGTTGTGTAACAAGTGCTGGCATCTGCATGACAGTCAGTCTCCAAGAAGAGAGGGGACATCACCAGATGTCTATACTTTCTGGTTGAGGAACTAAGGATCTACCTAGTGCCTAGAAGCCTCTGTGTCTACTGAGAGAGGAAAGGAGTTTGCCTGGTCCACAGCGGCAGCTGCACAAATTTCAAGGAGAGGGGCGGGCAGGGGAAGGATGGGGAGGAGGAAATAAAAAAATAATAAATAAAAATAAACGTACCTGTTCCTGCCACCTCACTCCTCTGCTCTTCTGATGTTGTCCCAGCAGTCCCTGGGACACCATCACAGGTTGCCTACGCAGTCCTGGCGCCGCTCTCAAATATAGCATGAGAGAAGGATTGGTCTAAGTGGCTTGGTCTGCTGCTCAGACAGTACACTGGAGCCTGTGCGGTTTCTCCAACCCGGCTGTGCTACACAGACGGGTTGGAGAAACCTAAGTGCACATGTGTGTTTGGCCGGTCTATGATGGCCGTCCAAACACACACGCACACTTAGGTCAAACACACACGCACACTTAGGTGCACTCTACTCCCTATCCCGTCTCCCCCCTCCCATGGCCCAGCCCCACCCCTCCTTGCACATGCTGCTGGGTGAGCCAGCAGCTGAAAAATAAAACAATAGTCAAATATCGTTATATTTTCCAGCTGCTGGCTTAGCCAGGGGGGCAATGCTACTTCGCCATTGCGAAGGATCCACCCTTGCTGGTCCAGCAGGAGGAAAGACTGTTTAAAAGGAGAAACCCAGTCGATGTTGGGAATAGCCAGATAGAACAAGCAACAACAAGGGAGCAAAGCCAGGAGCAACCCATGTGAAGAAGGGTCACCTGGTCTCCCTGAACCATTGTGGTCGCGATCCGCATCTAGACTTTTAGAAATGTCAAGTGTCATATTGATCTTCTGTCCACCTGGACAGAGAGATTGGTGCTGTTGCTGCCACATCTCAAAGCTGAAGCTGAGCTGAAGGCTTCTTCTGCTGAACACCTCCAAAAGATCAAGATTGTCTCAGAGGCCAGACCTGCCATACCATCGTCATATCTGCATCTGCCTTTTGGAGGCCGCAACTGCAGAAGATAACAGCTGCCATGAGAGTCACTGTAGTGAGAGCTTCAAGTCATCAAGCTTGAGACTGAGCCACTGTTACGGCCCTGGCAGCTCACAAGGTGCTGTCGCAGGAGCAGGACCACTGCTTAGGTGGAACCCACACTATTCCAAGCTGTAACAAGAGCACAAAACTAACCACAGGGCTTGAGAAGAGTGAAACAATAAGAGACTGAGTTGAAGTCAGCAGAACAAACTTAAGACAGTGAGTGAATAAACACAAAGACATGCATGCAAATTGAACTGGTGGGCATACCAATGCCTTGAGGGTGATTAGAGAATACTGCACTTATTCTTAATCAGTGACGTGTCTCCAGTTATACAATAGGGATTACTGATGCAAGGGAGCTCTTTCAGCAGGGAGATGGTACCAAAGAGTGCAGCACCTCAAGGAAGGTCACCAACAGGACCTCAGTCCTGTATTTCATTCCCATTATTGCACTGTGTAACATTACAATATGCTGTGTGAACAAAGTATGTTTAATAAATTCATACAATAGGCACTGACCTACACAATACGTTATTGTGTCTGTGAGTTGACTATTGAGTTCTCAGCACTTGTTGCCCACATTATCCATTAGAAGCCTTTGATTTCTTGTCTGTTTGCATTCAAAGTCAAGAGCAGCTTGACTTGCAGAGTCATAGTGGGATGAGCCCCAAGACACCTGTGACAAATGGCCTCAACCGCCACGGTTGGGGCCCAGTAGCATAGTATGCCCTGTGGCACCCAAAAGGGGTCTGACAGTGTATGCAATGTCTAAAGTTGTATGCTATTTTGAAATGTAGTTTTAGTTGTAGCACAGCTGTCAAACTGATCGACTGCTAGCAATCTAAATTGAGTGGGTGTTCGGCCTGCCCCTTTCAGGAATTGATTTTTTCCACCAAACTCTTTCAGCCATTGGCTTAGGGCTTTGTCAATCATGTCAAGGTTCAGTCCAGTAGAATATATATTCATGCCCCCTTGAATACTGGCTGTTTGGGTTCATTCTTCTGCCTTCACTCAAGTTCTTCCATTGAACTGCATGAGGGATTATTTTACAACTTTAGCCCTCTCTGTCCTCTCATGTTGGTTCCCTACTGTGTCTCTCACACTAAGATAATAGCACTGCTTGCCTTAGCACATTAAACCCAGATCTACTGGCTTTGTCAAATCTTGTTTTAGGTGTTGTGCTTTGAGGTGCAGCTTTAGTCCGTGCCTCCTTTGATTTCTCTGTTATTCCTCTGCAGAACTTATGAGTGGAAGTGCATGATGTGAAATTTACTACAATGCTTATCTAGGGTATATTTCAGCCTGTTTGGGCTGTAGTTCTATAATGTATTTAGGTGTAGTTGCTTGTGAATTGCAACTGACTTACTCTTTTCAATGGGTTATTTATTTGCAGGTCCCTTTCTGTGTCACACCTGTTTCCCCATTCCTCCTCCCACTTTGTACTAGGTATTCCCCCATTTCCCAGTCACTACCCCTTGTGCCCATTTGCATCTAAAACATAGGCCCTACAAATGCCAAATTGAACACACTCTCAGCATAGAACTGCATATAAAAGAATTGCATTATTGAGTTTTTGAAGAAGTATTAATTCATGAATGGGGCTGACCCAAAGCTTGCCTCTATGTACATTTTTTATTACTTCCAAAAGCTCTTGGAGACACGGTCGTTTTTAGGCCGGAAAGAGAAATATTAACATATAGCAAATTGGGCCAGCCGTGGAATTGAAAAAGACTCATTACTTTGTCTCTCTTTTGCCTTGTCCGCAGCAAATTTGGCTGAGGGATCAAATTCAAATATATTTTCATTACAGTTCCTCAATGAGTAAGTAGAGGTTATTTGTTCTCTTGCCAAAAAGAACACTTTTCAAGGTCCTCCAAAAAGTGAAGATGCCACTTTAAAGAGGCCATTAAGTGTTATACATGATGAGAAGTTGCTAATTTACTAAAGAAAATAGAGCTTTAATTGGAATTTCTCCTGACTGGAGCCTCAGAGCCTCTTGAGCAACCACTGACAAGACGCTCCAAGAATCCCTAAGGGAATTCTTGTATATGACCTAATGGTCTGTGTATTTGCTGTTCTGTAATACCAAGACTTCTTCCTAGGTGAAAATAGTTAATTGGTATAATACAAGATTTCCAGAGAGGTAGCAGTGGGCACAACCATCACCATCGGCTCCTTCATCCCTCTCACTCCCCATTCCAGTCTCCTGTCATCACATTCTGAGTGCAATGACATAGGACACAACATGGTCACCTGTAGGGTCAGAGCTGAACTGGGGGGCCAAAAGCAACCCTGGCAAAATTGCCCAAACCAGCCCTGCTGCCTTTCTTTCTCTCTCTCTTTTGATCCATCCATTCTCTCTCTTCCCATCTCTCCTCGCTCTCTTGCTCTACTACCTCTCTGATTGCCTTCTCTCTCCTCCTCCCTACATCTCTTTCTCTCTCATTTGAAGCCTCCCCATGCTTGCTACAATAAAACTTGGGGAGCTGTGGAAAGTGACTGAGGCACCAGGAGCAGCGCTAAGCTTTCAAAACCGGGCAACAAAGGCCCCAACCTACCCAAGAAACACTGGTGGAATAAAAGGCCTGTCCAGCCTTGTGTAAGGCAAACATTAGTTGTGCTCCAGCAGCATTTATAAGCAGAAAAAAGAATAAACAAATATTCAAACTTGCCTTACTTCACTGTGAATTTTATTTGGTTTAAATCTAATTTTGAATGATTATTGTGCACTTAGGACATAGGACACAACAAATCTCCTCCCTTTAAAAAAGACTCTTCCTTGACCTCATCTGCAGAATGGCATGTTTCTAACCTTGTGCAACACAGGCTTGTTGTATTTTTTCAATCTGATTCTGTTTTGGAAGCACTATAATTCACCAATCTGCCTGGAAATACTTTGGAAATTATTTCTTGATCATGTAGTAGCAGAACTTGCTCTTGGCCAATTGAGTCCAGTGATACGCAATGTCCTCTGATCTTTCCACCCTAAAACGGATGGGCTTTTTTCTGCCATGTATAGGTTCTCATGACTTCTCTTCCTTTGATTTCAAATTTTGACTACTCTATGTCCCTCCATAGAGATAGGCTCCCCTGTGAAGCTTTCTGAATGAATTTCTGAGGGAAGCAGTTTTCTCCCAAGATCCCAGTTTCTCATTCCTTAGTACACGATTCACAATAGTCTACAGGGATCACAACCCCACAACTATTTCTACCCGGACACCACCCAAGGTAACAGGACATAAAGGTTTGGACCTCACATTCCGCTCTAGTGTTAGAATATTCAATTCAACACATAAAACACAATATGCTGCATCACTGGTCTCACTGTCAGGAGGTGTGTTCAGTAAGGATTTTTACTGAAGAGTCAGGATTTTTCCCTCTCCTAAGGCACACTTTTACATAATGTCCAACTATGCCGCAAAATTAACATTTCTATTTCCAAGCTGGGCAGTGTTTGTTGTTAGCAAAATGGTTTTCACTGCCACACCAATAGCATACCCCACAGTTTTCTACTTTATTTTTTTCCAAAATATTGTTTTTGTTACTGTAATTCTTTTCTCCTTCTTCTTCTTCTTCGTATAAAACAAATGTGTTTTGCGAACATTTTTTTTCTGTAATACAACCAGCCTCTTTTGCTAATTTCTTCAATAATTATTTTTTTAGCTATGGCTATGTCCTCTTTAAGAATCAAATCGCCACATGCCCTTAAACTTTCGTGGACATTAGTATCACTTGTGTGCATGACAAACTGATCTCTTATTAACTCGTTGTGCAGAGTGTCAAATCTGCACAACATAGCTAGTTTTTCAATTCTCCAACATACTCTTCAATTGTTTTTTGTGCTCCTTGATTTCATTGAAAAAAATGGAATCGATCAATAGAGATGCATACCGATGGTGAGACATGATTGTCTAAATACTCAATGGATTTATAAATACATCACTCTCTGAAGAGGTGCGTGACTTGTTTTCCATTTGTTCATATATTTTCAACCCTTCTCACACCAGTGTCTAATAATATTCATTTATTCCTATTTGGTGATAATTCTTCTCCAATACCATCTTCAATAGCACCAATGAAATTTAAAAAACACGCCTTCCACTGTGGCAATTTCATAATGGACTCCCCTGGGCCAGGTAAGAATGGTTGAGGTGGAGTGAGGATAATGGATTAAGCACACATTGTCTGTGACTGTTAATTAACCCAAGTAGGATGAGCAAATCAACAATTATGTTTTTAACTAAATATAAGTACACCTCTGGCTCACTTTGTATTTCTCATTGACCACTGTAGAAGGAATTCAATTTTGTTTACTTTTTAGGTTGAGCCTAGACTGCGCGCATGCTCTGTCTGCAACACATGCTGCATTTAATCCATGGGCTTTAACCACGTAGTACTATTGTCATTCGTTCTTTGTTGTGCTTCTCCTAAATGCTTCCTTTTTATTAGTGCACTTTTCTAAATATCCCTCCTTTGTGTGCTTAGTTCCCGCCCAGATGATTTCACTAAGAGAACAATTATGTTGGCCATCACACAACGTTCACGAACGTTCAAGCTTCCTCCTGTTACAGCATGTGATGGCCCCTCCTCTGGTCTGGGCATTGCAGCCTTGGTGTTCTTTGGGTTGTCCATAGCAATGTGTTCATACCACACCAGTGAAAACCCTGTGTTTAGAAAGGCACCAGAGGTTTCAGGTTTCATTTGTTCTTGTGCCTCTGCTCGGGTATGCTTCATTGATGTTTTCCAAACCACTTTTCCCTCAACTGCTGTTTTAGAAATAATTGGCTCTGTCTGCGTGTTTAGCACCTTCCAGCAGGCACACACTCATCCACTTTCAGTCTTCCTCATTCTAAAGTCCTCTAAACAGTGCTACAGCTGCTTCTCTTGTCCCAGTGGCAAATCCTCATTCTTAATCCTTTAGGCAGTGCTGTTAGCTGCGGCTCTGGTCCCAGTGGTAATTTCTCATCCTTAAACCTCTTGACAGCGCTGCTAGCTGCTTCTCTGGACCTTTCAGTAATTCCTTATTCTAAGTCCTCTAGGAAGTGCTGCTAGCTGATCTCTGGTCACAGTGGTACTTCCTCATTCCGAGACCTGTAGACAGTGCTCCTGGCTGCTTCTCTGGTCCTATTAGTAATTCCTAACTTAGTCCTTCAGTCAATGCTGCAGCTGCTTCTCTGGTTCGAGTGGAAATTTCTCATTTTAATGCCTCTAGACAATGCTGCAGCTGCTTCTCTGTTGCTGTCAGTAACTCCCCATTCTTAGTCCTCTAGACAGTGCTGCAGCTGTGTCTCTGTTCATACATCCACTATACTCCAAACCAAAACATTTGCATTTACAAAACCAATAGCTCTAACTCTCTGAAATGCGAGACCTATTGCATTGCAAATGCGTGTTTCTTTTCCTGTTGAGCAATTCTTGGACCTGCAATACTGCTGCACACAAAGCGGTAACGTTTTCCAGTGTAAACAGGCAATTTGCCCGCAACAAAAATGGCGACCCGTCAAGTTGTCAGCAAAGCATATGACAGTGCTCGCACAGCCTTCTGAGGCACGGTTTCCTACACACAGGTGGTGCGCCTCACAGCGATCAAGCACTTATGAGCATGTCTTTCTGTCAGTTTTTGGAATGCGGAG
Organism: Pleurodeles waltl; assembly: GCF_031143425.1. Classification (NCBI taxonomy): domain Eukaryota; kingdom Metazoa; phylum Chordata; class Amphibia; order Caudata; family Salamandridae; genus Pleurodeles; species Pleurodeles waltl. The sequence goes on from NC_090444.1 coordinate 1,594,612,008, forward strand.
CGCAAGGCAGGCAAAGAGTTATTTATTTTTAAAAGTACCCGTCCCTTTCGCTAATAAGCATACCAGATAATGGGCCAGATGTATCAAGAATGCCTTTTGCGATTCGGTAATAGCGATTTCTTAAAAATCGCAAATGCTATTACCGAATCGCAAATTGCGATACAGCCTCCATTCGCATCTATGGGCCTATCGGCCCATATTTGCAAATATTTTGCATGTCCCAAATTGTGAATTCCTAACTGGAATTCGCAATTTTAGGAAATGCAAAGTCCAGGGTGCTTGGGGCCTAAGGCCCCCTCTGCTGCATCCCCAATTTCTTTTGCCAACATGTAAGATGCACACATGCCAAAAGGGCATGTGTGCTTTACATGTAAATTTTAAAAATGCATTTTTAAATGCATTTTTAAAATTTGCACATAGTTACCACCAAGTTCAACTTGGTGGTAATAGCGATTCCTTAATGCCCAATTCGCATTAAGGAATTGCTTCTTACATGTGCTTTAGAAATCGCAAATAAGGAATCCTTATTTGCGATTTCTTATTTAGAGAGTCGCTATTTGCGACTCTCTAAACAGGGTCGCAATTTTAAGGAATCGCTATTTTAGCGATTCCTTAATATTGCATTCAGAATGCCTTTGATACATTCTGAAATGGCTTTTTGCATTCGCAAACGGGCATGCGCACCGTTTGCGAATGCAAAAAGCTTTGATACATCGGGCCCTAAGTTGATTGCGAGAACCAGTGTGTGTCCCTCTCGCTATTTTGCATACAAGATAATGGGCCAGATGTATCAAAGGGTTTTACCCATTCTGTGTCAATGGGAAAATGCTTTGGTACATATGGACCAATGTTCCTTGGGAGGACCAGTCCACCGATCACTATGTGCTTTTGACCCGCTTCTGCTATTCCTTGCTTCTCCGGTTTAACCACTCATAAGCAAGTGATTAAATGTGGGTTCGCCGAGATCTTGTCACACTTGCCGCTATTCTGTAAAGTTGTTGTTCTGTTATACCAAGACTACTTCTCAGTTGCAAATGTAATTTATTGGTTTAATACAAGATCTCCAGAGAGGGAGCAGTCGACACAACCACAACCATTGGCTCATTCATCCCTCTTGCTCCCCATTCCAATCTCCTGTCATCGCATTCTGGATCACAGAATGCAATGACAGAACACCTGGCAAAAATGCTCAAACCAGCCCTGCTCCATTTCATTCTCTCTCCCTTTCGATCCATCCATTCTCTCTCTTACCATCGTTCCTCCTTTTCTCTCTCTCCGCTACCGCTCTTCTTTTGAAGCCTCCCCGTGCTTGCTGCAATAAAACTGGGGGTGCTGTGGAAATTGACTGAGGCACCAGGAGCAGCGCTATGCTTTTAAAAACGGGCAACAAGGGCCCCAACCCACCTGGAAAACACTGGTGGAATAAAATACCTGTCCGGCCTTTGGTCGGGCAAACATAAACTGTGCTCTATTAAGTACTCTGTTTTCCTATATAAACTATGGGGGTCATTACGACATTGGTGGGCGGCTACTGCCGCCCGCCAAGCGGTAACCGCCGTGCGGCCCCCATTACGACATTCCCGCTGGGCCGGCGGGGATGAGGTCCCAACATAGGAGCCGGCTCCTAATGGAGCCGGCGGTGTTGAGGCCGTGCGACGGGTGCAGTTGCACCCGTCGCGTTTTTATACTGTCTGCTATGCAGACAGTGAAAAGCTGGCCGGGGCCCTGTTAGGGGGCCCCAGGACACCCCTTACCGCCAACCTCTTCCTGGCGGTGCAAACCGCCAGAAACAGGCTGGCGGTAGGGGTGTCATAATCCCCAGGGCAGCGCTGCTTGCAGCGCTGCCCTGGTGGATTATCACCGCCGGGGCTAAAACGGCGGGAAACCGCCGGCCCCGGCGGTGCGACCGCGGCGCTACCGCCGCGGTCGTAATAAGGGCCTCTGTACTGCCAGCCTGTTGGCGGTACGGACGCTACATTACCCCTACCGGTCTCTGACCGCCAGGGTTGTAATGACCCCCTATGTCATTCCAGTAGCATGTATAAGCAGAAAAAAATAGAACAAACATTCAAGCTTGCCTTACTCCTCTGAATTGTAGTTGGTTTATGATCATCGTGCATTTTAATCACTTCTGAACCATTGGAACCTATGTAATAATAATCATACAGGAAATGGGTCTCATTTTTACTGAGAGCACACATCCATTATTGATTGCTTATTATATTGTTAACTATTATCTGAGATGTGGTAAAAGTGTTTCTGTATTTTATTAATGTACTTACAGCGTTTCTGAAATGTCTGAATTCTATGTCAGAACTGGAGGCCAATTTATGCTTTCTCTTTCTTTACTGAGAAAATAACAGCAGCCAATCAAACATTAAAATCACAGAAAACTACTTTTCCCAATATCACTTTTAGTCCATATCCTGCACAATCCTAGGCCCACTCTCTGTATATATGTCTCTACGACCTCAGTCCTTCCTCTTTCTTTGCTGCTTGCATCCACAGATACGTTGCTTCATATATATACATTCTTCTGTGCTATATATTGTGTTTTGATGTTTATCTATTGTTAAAAAAAAATCCCGATATGGTTTCGGCCGTGGAGCGGGGATTGCTTTAGCGCTTCGCACAAGAGGACTGTCCTCTTTCAGTTGCAACGTCACACACTTGCACAGACTGATCGTTGGTTCACTTTCTCAGATCCGTTCGCATTAAGCGCTGACTGTCAACGGCATCCACTGTTAAGTGTCTAGAGTGCCCGCTTGAGAGTTCGGAACTAGAACGCTGTTCTGGAACGGCTTTGTTCCTCGGAAGGAGCTCAGCGAGCTCTTCAGTCTTGAGGATTTGGTCCTTTTTTGTGTTGATGTTCGTCCATGCGCGTGGGGCGGTCTCTGACCTCAGAAACATTTTGGAGACCAGTTCGAGGGTGGCACTGCTCATCTCCACGAATATTGCATCCCCTTGAAAGCCCCACGGGGAGCAAAAATGATTTGGGCTTTGCCCTAGGGGAATTTTGGCAGGTGCTCCCTCCCTTGGGACAACAGTGACATTTTGTCTCTCACTTTAGACAGGAGTTTCCTCCTTACTTGACCTGCTGGGGCTATTCCCCCACTTCTGACCTCCCCCATATCCTCTTGCTTAGCCAGCATGGCGTTTTATGCTGATGAGGAAAAATACTTTCAGGAGATGGCAGATGTTCCTTATGAACACAAGATGGAGTAGAGACTAGTGCAGACCCTGGTTCATCATGTACAGGAGTCTGTTATTCAGGCTCTTATAAAAGCCTTAAAGCCATTTACTCAACCTCTGCTGAGGTTTGGGCAACAAGAGATGATGGGGAGACCCCACTCCGAAATGCTGTCCAGAGACAGTGAGACTTCTGATGTGGGCCTTGCCTAGAGAGCCTCAGCAGGGCCTGCCTCCTCAGCTGAAATATTTGTGCAAATGGCAGCATCGGTCCTTAAGGATCACAAATATGGATCCATGGCCTCCGTAGATTCTTCACGGATCTTCTCAGTCACCTCTGCGCCAAATACAGAGGTTATACAATCCACCTCTTCTCATTCTTAAGATTCTGAGCAAGCGCAGGATGAGTCCAAGAAACCATCCAAACGCAAACGAAAGACCCACCATGTGAATGAGGAGGCCCTAGTTCAGAAAAATGAATTGTTCAACCCAGAAAATATTATATACCCACGATCCACGGAGTGGGTACCATGTAGGGCAGTGACATGTTATGTGCAGGAGAGGTTGCGAAAGAGTTTCAACAGGGACATGTGCAATGCCTTGCCTTTGGAGTGTCCCCGCCCCTCTGTATTAGGCAAAGTGGCAGAATCTCCAGAATTAGACCCAAGCATGGCCATGTTTCTCCAAAAATTTGCTAAGGACCCAAAGAAGGGCCTAAATCGAGCGTGGAGAGGTTGTCAAGACAAATTTCTTGACATCTCGTGTCCTATCACTAAGATCCTTGAGTTAGCAGTGCAGGCAAAAAAACTTCAAATCCAGTTCACAGTTGGACCCTGAAGTGATTTTGGAATGGGCACAGAGGGCAATATTTCTTTTAGGTAATTTCAACTGTGCTATGTCCACGGAGCGTCGGAAGCCCTTCCTGATTCCTACTGACCCCAAGCTGGCCAAATATATCCCATCAGAAGCAGGAACCTTGGCAAACGGTTTATTATTTGGGGACAAATTTGTGAAGAGATTTAGGAAAGTACATAGCTACCTTCTCTGCTCTAGACAAGGACCAAACATCTATGAAGAAGATGTTCAGTGGGGGCCTTTTTACGAATGCCGGACACTACTGAGGCCTAGCGCCAGGCCGGGGCTCCTATCAGGCCTCAACAGGATAGACCCATAGGGGTCGAGGAAATTACCAAGTCGCTTCTGGATTCTACCCTACCCAGACCCGGAGAGGTTGTGCCTACAGAGGCGGAGGTCGAGGCGGTTTAAGCACAACAGGCGCCACAGCATCAGGTGAGAGTAATCCACTTTTCAGAAGTTGTTTTCGGGGGGGAAGTTAAAATGGCATCTTTCAGCTTGGGAACACATTTCTCAAGACCCATGGATCTTGCAGACAGTCCAGGATTACAGAATGGACCTCTATTCCCCTCCAAAGCTGGAGTTTCTTCCCCATCTGTTTCTTTTTTCCCAAACAGAGAGCAGTTTCATAGATGACCAAATTGGCTCGCTCCTTCACAAACAGGTGATAGTCAAAACTGAACCCCAACAAGCAGGTTTTGTCAGCACAGTATTTTTGGTGCAGAAAAATGGCGGGTGTTCCTGTTTGGTCCCCAATCTAAAGACTTTCAACTCTTGGTTAGGGTACTTCCATCTCAAAATGGAGGATATCCATCTTCTAAGAGATCTATTGCAAGCAGGCGATTGGCTTGTACGATTAGATCTCAAAGACACCTTTTAACGGTCCCAGTTTACGCTCCTCACCTTTCTCTTCTTCAATTTTGTTGACGAGACCAATGGTACAAGTTCACCGTCCTTCCCTCTGGCCTGTCCTCGGCCCCTTGGTGTTTCAGCAAACTATTGCGGCCAGTGGTGCAATTCGTCCAGGAAAGAGGCAAGCACCTCATTATCTATTTCAATGACAATCTGATCATGGCCCAAAGCAGAGTTGATTCAATTGCATCTGTCTTGGACTATCCAGTTTTTTCAGGATCTGGGTTTTCTGATAAACTCAGACGAATCGATCATGAGCCCCTCTCAATGCATAGAATACTTAGGCTTTCAAGTAGACTCCTTCAGGCCTCAGTTGAAATTACCTCTAGTGAAATGGAATTCAATCAAGAAAGAGTTGAGGAGAGACCTTGCCTCTCCAAATATATCACTGAAGATACTTGCTCGTCTGGTGGGGCTTTTACCCTCCTCCATCCAGGTGATTTTTTCAGGCCCTCTGAAATATCGTGCCCTTCAACCTCTGAAGATCGTTCATCTTTGCAAGGAGCTGTCCTATTCAGAACAGGTTCTATTATCAGACGAGGCCAGATTGGAGATGATCTCGTGGCTGGACCACATGGATGCGTGGAACAGCAAAGCCATTTTTGCGTCTTCTTCAGAAATAGTGATCGAGTCGGATGTTCCATACTGTTACGTATGGACAAAATATCGGCGGTTCGATCCGTAAATTGTCTAGGAGGAACCAGGCCACGGGTCCTGGTGGAGATTGCCAAGGAGTTTTGGTACTTTAGCGTTTTTTTCAATTGGAGATCGGATCTACTAGCACTGGGATCCGATGCTCTTCTCCAGGATTGGCCCCCGGTTATTCTTTATGTATTCCCTCTGTTTTCCATGATTCAGAGAGTACTCTCTCAGGTGAAGTGACAGGTGGCGGAAATCATTTTAGTGACCCCTCTCTGAAAATCTCAGACGTGTTTTCCAGTAGCAATGTCACTATTGTGTGCTCTTCCGGTCCCAGTCCCATCCTTTGCATCCCTACTCCTGGATCTGTAGAGTCCTCCTCATCCATTGATACTACAATGACACTTGTCACACATGGCATGGAGACTTTCCGGCAACGCTGGCAAGTGTCAGGAGTTTCAAAAGATGCACTGTTATTCTTATCCCAATCTTGGGCTCCCTCCACCCATAAGCACTATGAGGCTTCCTGGAGACAATGGGTGGGTTGGTGTGGTGAGAGACGTGTTGATCCCATGGGGGCAAACATCAGTATGATTGTCAATTTTCTTTCTGATTTGGCATCCCAGGGTTTAGCATTTATGACCATTAATAATTTCAGAACCTATGTTTCAGCAGGACATCCTCCTTCAGAGGGCAAACCAGTGGGGGAGCATCCTTTGATATGTGAACTCCTACTCTCCATCTGAATGGTCAGACCTCCTCAACCCAAATATTCTACTTTATAGGATGTAGATATCGTATTGCGTTTTTTTTTAGGGCCAGGCCCTGTGATGAGGACCTCTCCCAGAAACAATTGCCAGAGAAAGTCACTGTTCTTCTTTGTCTTATATCCTGTCGACGTGTGTCGGACGTGCACACTCTGGATTTATCAGGTAGAATATGTACTCCTTCTGGAGTTTCTTTCACTTTTTCCAGACACACAAAGACAGCAACTGGATGCATTTCATTCCCAGTATTTCCCCATAATCAAACGTTGTGTGTTGTTAAATGATTGAAGGCCTATGAGGATTGTACTCATGAGATTCGTAGAGATGCACAGGGACAATTACTAATTTCACTGCAAAGTCCATTTGGACCGGTGTCCTCAGCCACCTTAGCTAGATGGGTCAAGTGGTTGTTAGGGGAGACTGAGATAGATACTACTAGATTTGGTGAACATTCTGTTCGTGGGGCGATGGCATCTAAGGCCTTTTGAGCTGGTTCTCATTTGGAAGATATCATGGCCACCGCAGATTGGCCTTATGACTGCACTTCTGTGGTCTTTTATCATAAACCTGTTTTGGATGTGGCGTCTACAGTGGTGGATCAGCTTTGAACTAGAATAATCAGAAGCTTCTGGTCCTGACAGAATAAAACATTTTCTGGCTATCGCATCAAGAATTTTCAATTCTATTAAGGACACAGAGGCAAGGATTATCCCACCCGTAACAGGATTTCTACACACAAATGAGATGACATTGAGCAAATATGGATTATAATGTCAGTTTTATAGGTTGAAATAAATGTGTGATGTACTTGTGAAATGTTTTTTCTTATACCCACTCGTGTAATTTGTGATCAGTCCAATTCTATTAACATGTTTCTTTTACTCTTAGGATCGGACAATAAAGGAGCATGAATAATCTGGAGTTTCACAGACAAGAAAACGTTGATTGTTGTTCCAGATTCAGCTGAAGGCTGCAGTTCAGAGTTCTTCGTAATGGGACTCATGGAGATTCCAGTTCATTAGGATTCAGGTTGATATGTTCTTTTTGTTGCAAAGAAAGAGGAAGGGCTCAGGTCACAGAGACATATATACAGAGAGCGGGCCTGGGATTGAGCAGGATATGGACTACAAGTGATATTGGGAAAAGTAGTTTTCTGTGATTTTAATGTTTGATTGGCTGCTGTAATTTTCTCAGTAAAGAAAGAGAATGCATAATCCTCACCTCCGTTTCCTTAATAGAATTGAAAATTCTTGATGCAATAGCTAGAAATATTTTATCCTCCCGTACGTTGATGCAGACATTGTCTTATGCCTGAAGCACTTAATCAATCCTCTTTTCACTCCTCATAATGCATAAGAAAAATCTGAGTGCCAGTGGTAGAAGTGGGGAAAGAGAGAAAAAGGATTCCACCACGTCTGCATCATCATTTGGCTGGTGAATAAGATCTGTGGAATGTAAAGAGTACTTACAAAACAAAACTCTGTCTTAAGTATTCTGTGTTTCGGAGAATGCAATTTAATAACAACTGATTGTGAATACAGTTGTGGATAGATATGTCTGAATATATATATATATATATTTAACCTAGTGGCGGTTGCAGGAGGTAGTTATAGTTAGGACCTTGTTTCCATAGAAAAAGCATTTGTGACTATCTATATATTTGACACCGTATGATGAATCTTCATGAAATGTTCCAAAGAAGGTGTGCTGAGATTCTTGTTGCACACAGAAAGTTCCTTCAAGCAGGGTTGAGAAAAAGCAGAGGGCCAAAAACATGTGTTTCACATGTTAATTTCCGTAGGAGTTTTGAACATGACTACAGCCCGAACCGCTGCATGGAATTACACCAAATTTGGCAGAAAGGTAGTTTTGGTCCAAAGATTATTTGGTTTAAATTCATTCAGTAGTTTAAGAGAAATGAAAGAAAAAACGTATTTGTAGATCTAGGCCTGCAGTTCCTCCTGACGACTTTGCGAATAATAAGAGCTTGTGCAGAGATCTGCAGAGCAAAGTGTTTGAAGCCATCTTGGGACTCAGCTTCAACAGATTCCCAGAAAAAGTGTGAAAAAAAGAAAGAAAAGGGGCCAGAGTACCGACACCCTGACCCCTTAGCGCTGGTGCTGGGGTCCCAGAGGGACCCCCCAGACCAAAAGGGCACGTAAAAAAAAAAAATCGTGCCACAAATTTGTGGCAAAAAAAAAAATTAAAAAAGAAAGTGCGGTCTACCGTGCTTGTTTTAAACAAGCCCCCAGGTGGGCCTGGTCCCGGGGGCATGTAAAAAATAAAGGAGGGGGCAAATGGGGCCCCACTCCTGGGTTTATTCATGCCCCAGGGACCACAACCTCCCCGGGGCGAAATGCATTACTTATAGTAGGGAGTTCATGCAGACCCCTGATGCCCCCGGGACCAGCACCTTCCCAATGCTTTAATTCAATAGTATACTGGAGGAGAGTGTAGCCCCCGCGCCCTGGGGAAACCCCCTCACCAGGGCAATTGTTAGAAAATAAGGGGGCTCGTGCCCCCCCATAGTCCCGGGATCCGCCACCTCCCCAAGGCTGAATTGAAATAATGAAAGGGGTCCGTCACTGACCCCCACCACGGGGAGCACCACCTCCCTGGGGCAAATTCAAATGATGGAGGGAGAGCCGCACTGCCCTCCTCGAGGAGTAAATAATGGCCCGGGGGACTGCCACCCCCTTAGGGCCGGCTCCTGCTATGTCCCGGGGTATCCAGCCCCAGGACACAGCTGTTTGCTGTGACTTGGCAGGAGCTTTGATAGTGACTGCCAAGTCACAACAAACACTTCACTCCCAGCAAGCAAGAACTGTCAAACAGCTCTCGCTTGCTGGGAGTGTAGGTTTCCTCTGCTTCGATGCTCCCAACTATTGCTCTCACAGACAGGGAGCATGTTTAGCAACTCCCTGTCTGTGACAGTAGTCCCGGCTCCCAGAGGAGGCGGAGGGCCAGCTGGGACCATGGGGGCCTTCAGGCTCCCCCTACAGTCCCACTGCACACTGGGGTCCACAACCCCCTCCTCCATTTACCCAAAACCAGGCCCCGGGGGATGGGGTCCCCGGAGCCAAAATCAACCAGGGAAGGGAGACCACACAGCTCCCCTACCCTAAAAGAAATATTTTATAAGTCTGTGCCCTGGGGCATGGGGCCCTTGGATCCAAAATCAGCCGGGGGGGGGGGAGTGCAGAGCCCATTCCCTCTATTTAATGAAGGCTGGGTCCTGGGGGATGAGGGCTCCGGGGCCGACATCAGCCTGGGGAGGGGACCATGTGCACCTCCATTGAATTGTAGTGGACCCTTGGGGATAGGATCCCCAGGGCTGATATCGGCTGGAGATTGGGGACCGTCAGCCACCCTCACCCACGCTGGCCATTAACCCAACGAGGTTGCACTTACTAACTAACCAGTAGAAAGTGCTCCAGTTGGATAGACATTTTGTGCAAAACTTTGGACTCTTGTTGGATAAACAAGCAGGTGAGCTTCTATTCTGGCCATGGTTCTCATTTCACAGCAATTAAACCTCAACTGGAAAAACTTACAAATATAAACTTAGTAGGTGCCCCAGTTGAAGTTCCACTTCTGGGAAGGACAAAAGATCCTAACTCATGGGCTTGGCGAAGGCAAAGCAAGTGTGTTTACTCCGCAATTCCATATTGAAAAACAAACTGAAATCCTTTGTGGGGGTGAATGTATCTTTCATCTATTGGAGTGTAATCAGACACTCTGACACCCACTCTCACACCCACATAGACCCTCTCACACCCACTCTGAAACCCAGACAGACACTCTCACAGCCACACTCACACCCAGACACACCCTTTCACACCTGTTCTCACACCCAGAGAAACAGGCCCTCTGGCCAACTCCGACTGTGCATGGGCAAAGGCTGTGTGCATTACAGGGTTGTGTGGTTATAGGGGGTTGGCCACAGGGCCTGCAGCCATTTCCTGCCATGCACGGCCTTCAACCGCACGCGGCGATGGTTGGATTAACATGTAGTAATGAACATTACTTTACATTTTTTAAAAATCAAAATTTGCTGAAAAAAACAAAGCTTACAGGGACGTCATATTTAGGAAATAGAATTTAAAAAAACTTAAAAATTCAATTAAAAAAACCAAAGGTTACAGGGACGTTATAGTTAGGTTCTGAATTTACTGGCAGAAAACCAAAGAAATTCAACAGTTATAGTTTGAGTTATTTGAAGTAGCTATAACTCGCGGCCTTAGGTAACTACAACTGACACCCTTACCATGCACTGCTAATTACCCCAGATACTACAGCACTCATGACAACTTTTATAACGTCAATAAAAATATCAATGAAACATTAGAAGTCAAATTATTGAAGAAAAAACTGTGCAGAGCTGGGGTGCAAGTTATGGTTACCGCAGGCTGCAAGTTATAGCTACTGTTGAAATGTGTTTTACCACCCTCAGCTGATGTGACATACAAAATGGCAGCCCAAATTTTCTGTCAGTTTGCGGTCAGCCAATTAGGGCCTTGGTTTTCCCCCAGATTCACAGATCCGGACCCGAATCCGCAGAGGATCCACGTCCCTATATATCTATATTTTGTGGCCTTAAATTAATCCAAAATGGCTGAACAGATTTAAACCAAACCACAAACATTGTAATCTCCGGAACCGGATCTATCTTCCTGCCAAATTTGGTGATATTCTGTTCAGCAGTTTGGGCTGTCGGCATGTCTAAAGAGCCTATGGAAAAATGAATGGGGAAAATAAATTTTGGGATCCCCTCCTCCTGTTTCTCGACCCCTGCCTGACAGATCACCTTGAAACTTTCAGGACAGCAGCTGAACTGACTAAAGCATCAGTTTTGAGAATCTCATGAAGTTTCATCAAGCAACGCCAAAGTTATAGGCAAAACAAAAAATGCTCCATCAATGGAAACTATGCCTTTAACTAGAACTAGTGCTGCCATTTTGTTTGTCGCATCGGCTCGGGTGGGAGAAGAAGACTGCGCCTCCATGTGCCCCTTGGTGTATCAGTGTATGCATCCGTCTGAGCCTGGGTATCAGTGTATGCATCCGTCTCTGCCTGGGTATCAGTATATGTCTCAGTATATGCATTAGTGTATGTCTGACTGTCTGTGTCAGTTTATCAGTGGGGTCATTGCATGCACCAGTGTGTACCTGGGTGTGTCAGTGCATTCATGATTGTGTTCCTGGGTGTGTCAGTATATGTATGCATGTGTCAGTGTGTACATCAGTGTGTACCTCAGTATGTCAGTGTATGGATCACTGCAACTTGTCTATTGCAATGTATTCATGTGTGTGCACCTGGGTGTCTCAGTCAATGCATTAGTGTGCACCTAGATGTGTCAGTGCATGCATCAGTGTGTGCCGGGGTGTGACAGTGTATGTTTTAGTGTGTGCCTGGGTATGTCAGTGTATGCATCAGTGTGTGCCAAGTGTATCAGTATATGCATCCGTGTGTGCCTGGGTGTGTCAGTTTATCCATCAGTATGTGCTTTGGTGTATGGCTGAGTGTTTTAGTGTCTGCATTTGTGAATGTAGATGTGGCTCTATTAGCATTTCACTAGATATGTGACTGACTCTCTCCTTTTGTTATTTGCTATATGACTACTGTATCTCTACTAGCCCACATATATAACTGTGCTTAAGGGTGTGGAAACTAACATCTTAGTCAGTGAAGCTCAGAATGACATGTTTCATGTTTTAATAAAAAAGCACTCCTTCCTAATGGCCTATGTACATCTCACTTGGAGACTGAGTTTTCTGTGGTCAAAGGGGTGATTAAACCTTCTTAAACACATTTCCTAGTGCCAAGTCAAGCTAAGAATAAAACTGTATACCTAGAGTCATCATTAGTAGCCCAAACTATATTTAAAGCAGAACTTATCTTAATAAGAAAATATACTATGAGAGTAGAAAACTACATATTGCAGTGACTGTATCAGTTGCCAAGCAGGTCTCATACGGCAGCATAAATAGCTACCAAATCTGTCTGTACATGAATGTATAGATGGCTGTTGATGTGTCTAACTGATTGTGAATATGGCTTTATACTTTCATAAATATTGATGTGATGAAAAGTATAGATTGGAAACTGCATATGTAGGTTGACATAGGAAGTGCATGTTTAAAATACTAAACTTGAAAGGGCATTTCTATCTTTTATGCACTCAGCAACCTCCTCTGGGGACTACATACACCCTATCTCAGTACTTCACTTTCTACAGTGAAAACACAGTTCAATGCCTGGTAAGCAGTTTTATAATGCTTAGTGAGAAAAACACTGAATCTTCACGCTTTGGCTTCAAATAGTACACTTCAGTCATGTCTTTGTCCAAGTGATACTGAAACAATGTCTATGCTCTCTAAGAGTTCAACATTGCAATTATAAATATCCATATCACTGTAGAAATATTCATATAACTTTTTAAAACTCAAAACAACATTTTTAATTGTTTAATGACTAATCAATGCATTCTGTATACTACCTTCAGCATAGCTCAGGGATCAGCTTAGCATAGCGGAAGAAACGAGAAACAGTCACCAAGAACGTTTCTAATTCCAACGAAATCTTTTAGTTATTTACTGGTACATCAGTGTCTCCCGGTTGCATCAGTGTATTCATCAGGGTGTGCCTAGCTGTGTCAGTATATGCATCAGTGTGTGTCTGGGTGTGTCAGGTGCATAGGTTAGTGTGTGTCTGGGTGTGTCAGTGTATGCATTAGTGTGTGCCTAGGTGTATAAGTGTATGCATCAGTATCTGCCTGGGTGTGTCAGTGTGTATATATTTTACTGTATGTCTGGGTATATTTATCACTGTATGCATCAGTGTGTGTTTGGGTGTCATACTGTATGCATCAGTGTTCTCCTAAGTGTGTCAATGTATGCATCCGTCTCTGCCTGGGTGTCTCAGTATATTCATGAGTGTACATGAGAGTGTCTACGTGAATGCATTAGTGTGCACCTGGGTGTTAGTGTATCCTTCAATGTATGCCTGGATGTGTCAGTGTATGCATCAGTATGTGCCTGGGTGTCGTACTGTATGTATCAGTGTGCTCCTAGGTGTGTCAGTGTATGCATCCGTCTGTGCCTGTGTGTAGGAAAATGCCACTGTTGGCATGGTTACCCCCTCACTTTTTGCCTAGTGTTGATGCAAGCGTTGATCGGAAGTGTGCTGGGACCCTGCCAACCAGGCCCCAGCACCAGTGTTATTTCCCTAAAACTACCTTTGTTACCCAATTGGCACAGCCCTGGCACACAGGTAAGTCCCCTGTAACAGGTACCCCTGGTACCAAGGGCCCTGTGGCAGGGAAGGTCCCTAAGGGCTGCAGCATATATTATGACACCCTAAGGGACCCCTCACTCAGGGCATGCACACTGCCTTGCAGCTTGTGTGTGCTGGTGGGAAGAAAATACAAAGTCAACATGGCACTCCCCTCAGAGTGCCATGCCCACAAACCACTGCCTGTGGCATAGGTAAGTCACCCCACTAGCAGGCCTTGCAGCCCTAAGGCAGGGTGCACTATACCATAGGTGAGGGCATAGCTGCATGACCAATATGGCCCTACAGTATCTAAGTCAATTCTTAGACATTGTAAGTGCAGGGTAGCCATAATGAGTATATGGTCTGGGAGTTCGTCATTACGAACTCTACAGCACCATAATGGCTACACTTAATATTGAGAAGTTTGGTGTCAAACTCCTCAGCACAATAAACCCATACTGATGCTATTGTGGGATTTATTGAAAAATGCACACAGAGGGCATCTTAGAGATGCCCCCTGTTTGTCAGCCAGCCTGGTATTGTAGGACTGACTGGTCTATGCCAGCCTGCCACTTCCAGACGAGTTTCTGACCACATGGGGTGAGTGCCTTTGCGCACTCTGTGGTCAGAAACAAAGCCTGTCCTGGGTGGAGGTGCTTCACACCTCCCCCTGCAGGAACTGTAACACCTGGCAGTGAGCCTCAAAGGCTCAGGCCTTGTGTTGCAGTGCCCCAGGGCACTCCAGCTAGTGGAAATGCCTGTTTCCCAGACAAGCCCACACTTTTGGCAGCAAGTCCAGAGGGATAATGAGGAAAAACAAGGAGGAGTCACCTCCTCAGCCAGGACAACCCCTAAGGGTCCAGAGCTGAAGTGACCCTCTCCTGGAGAAATCCTCCATCTTGCTTTGGAGGATTAGGACAATTAGGGATAGGAATGTCCCCCTCCCTAAAGGTTTTGGGCACAAGGAAGGTGTTGCCACCCTCAGGGCCAGTAGCCATTGGCTACTGTCCTCTAACTCTAAAAGCGCCCCCAAATCTTATATTTAAGGGCTCCCTGAACCAAGAGATTTAGATTCCTGACAACCTCAAGAAAAGAAGAAGGACTGCTGAGCTAAAAACCCCACAGAGAAGAGAAGGAGACAAAAACTGACTGGGCCCCAGCCCTACCGGTCTGTCCCCTGCTTCAAAAAGCTGCAAAAGAAGAAGCAACGCGTTCTACAGAACCAGCGACCAGTAAAAAGCCTCCACGGGACTGCCTTCATTACCGAGGGCCAAGAAACTCCCATGGACAGCAGACCTGTCCAACAAGAAGAAAAAGCAACCATCTTTAAAGGGACTCCCACCTCACTCCAGAACTACTCTGCACCCGACGCCCCTGGCCCGTGACCAGAGGAACCAACCAGCCAGAGCGGACCCCCAGGTGATTCCAACCAAGTGTCAACCCTGGGCTGACCTCTCCACCCCTCCATGATGACGCCTGCAGAGGAAATCCAGAGTAACCCCTGACTGCGACTGCCCGGGTCGAAGATATCCGATGCCTGGAGAAGCACTACACCCGCCGCCCCCAGATTCGAGAGAAACCGACCACCGGTGCAGCAGTGACCAGCAGTTGGCCCTCCTCCCTGTCCAGACAGTGGCTTGCCCGAGAAGCTTCCCCGTACCTCCCCCCATTGAGTTCCATTGGGAACCCGACATCCTGTTTGCACCTGCACCGGCAGTGTTTACTGCCATGGACGGGCTGGCGGTTGGGGACTCATAATCCCCAGGGCAGTGCTGCTTGCACCACCGCCCTGGGATTATGACCGCCTGGAGGAAGCCTGGCGGTCAAGTGGAGGGGCCGGCGGTATGGCCGTGGCCAATGCGCCACGGTCATAATACGCTGCCGGTACACCGTACCACCAGTGTACCGCTGGCAGCCAGGGCCGTAATGAGGCCCTAAGTCTGTAAGTCGATTACTTACCTCCAAATCTGTACTGTATTTTCCTCCCCCAAGAACTGCTGAAAATTGCAGTGTCAAGTTTTAAAATAGCTTTTTGCCATTTTAAAGAAAACTGTATGTATTGTTGATTTGATTCAAAGTACTGAACTTACCTATTCAAAGTACCTTTCATTTAATGTACTTACTTGCAAACTGAATCTTGTGGTTCTAGAAATAAATTAACAAAATATATTTTTCTATACAAAATCCTATTGGTCTGGAGTTAAGTCATTGAGTGTGTGTTTCTTCTATTGCTTGTGTGTGTACAACAAATGCTTAACACTACCCTCTGATTACCCTAACATATTAACCACACTACCACAAATAGAGCATTAGTATTATCTAATATTGCCTCTGTCAAGCCTCTTAGGACACCCCTGGACTCTGTGCACACTATGGCCCTCATTATGACCCTGGCAGTGAGTGATAAAGTGGCGGTAATACCGCCAACAGGCTGGAGGTATTTACTGTCAAATTGTGACAATGGCCGGGAAAACTCCCATAGGTAGTCAATATACCACACCAACTGGGCGTTAACACCACTGACCTCGGTGGTAGCCAACAACAGTCAGGCAGAAGACAAAGTAGCGCCCACCATATTGTGACCCTGCAATCCGCCAGGATTTCTGGGGCGGTACCAGCGCCATCAAAAGCCTGGCGGGGAGGGGCGTGGCCAAGTCAGCAATGGAGACGGACGCATAGTCTGGAGCTCCGATCGCCGTCCCCGTTCTGAGGGGTAATTTTCCAGCTGGGGTGCTGTCCTGACCCCATTACAGAGATCAGGGCCCCCCCTAGGTTAGGGGGGGCGTGATGCAAACTGGAGGCGTGGACCGTGCTACAGAAAGAGAAGTGCGCCCGGAGGCGCTGCGGGATGCCGCGCCGGGGGAGACCTTGAGTATTGGCCCAGGCGCTGTACACAAAGCCGTGACCGCTTGGGGCCCAGAGGGGAGGCCAGGAGGCGGGGACCTACGGAGGGTCCTTCGCGGGTGCGGAGAACCGGAAGGTCCAGAGGAAGCCAAGGACACATGGAAGGCCAGGGAGCGGAGCGGTGAGTCCAGAGGCAGGGGGAGGGGGCACCCACCATTTTCTTTTCTCCTCTCTCTTCCCGCCGTGGCCCGGAGCATGGGGAGCGGGCCCAGGGGAGAGAGAGCACTAAGTGGCAGGAACAGTTGGGGGGCCCGCTTCCCCTTTCTGGGGTCCAATCAAACGAATCGACCAAGGCAACTATCCTGGGCCTTAGAACTGGGAAAGGAGCAACTCCGTTGGCACAAGAAGTTGGAATCAGGCACACCCAGTGACAATATGAGAGGGAGAGAGAGCACCCAGACTCAGAGATGTCGGGGAGGAGATAAGACTATCCGGTCAAGGGAGCCCACACAACCCAGAGAACGAAGGGCCTACCCGGAAAGGTTGAGGGCGGAAAGTTCCTGAATGGGTACATAAATGCATAATAGAGAGCAACTCACGCCAGGGGTAGGACAAGACACGGATACTAGACTCACAGAACAAACAGGGGAACAGGCAAGGAGGCTCATAGACACAAAGTACAGAGGTGCAATACGGCAAGACACAATACCATCCCACCACTGGAGGGCGGAGGAAAGCAAGACCACTGGAGGGGCATAGATGGCCGCAGTGGTCTCAACGACTCAAGAAGAACTGAGACGCCCCACTAACAGACCGGCAAACGAACGGTCAGAAATATTGACGGCCACGCCATAAGCACCCTGGGTCGAGGTGGCAACAGAATAAACAAGTAAATAACGCCGCAACAACTTACAACCGAGATAGCTGCGAACTCCAGGGTTGATACATACCCCTTCGACTCCGGGTGACGATGGGGAAACAAAAGATGGGAAAGGAGGCACCAGCTGGGCCCTCCCAGAGAGATGGGATGAGTGAGAAGACCGGGGGAACAGAAGCACTGACGCAACACACCGAAGTGATCCTGGCCGCCATACAGGACTCAAAGACAGCTCTGCAGAGTCAAATCGCAATGCTAGCAGGGGAGGTGGGTCTTCTCCGGGACGATCACAATAAGCTAAAGGACCGGGTAAAGGCAACAGAAGTGACAATGCAGGAGACGACTTCACAGGTGAAAACACTCACACAAAAACTTGCACTTATGGTAAACGAACTGAGAACTCTAGCCAGTAAAGTGGAAGACGCAGAAAGCCGATCTCGGTGTCACAATATACGTCTGGTGGGAGTCCCGGAGAGGGCTGAAGGCCCATCAATAGAACTATACATAGAAACATGGCTGAGTGAAGTGGTGCTACGGGGTACACCCACAAAATTCTTCTCTGTGGAGCGGGCTCATAGGATCCCAGCGGTCCCTCCACCACCGGGAGCATACCCAAGACCAATAACAGTGAACAGTGAGATTGATGAACTTCAGAGACAGAGATGTTCTCCTCCAAGAGACACGCAAAAGGGGCCCCTGGAAAATCAAGGGAAAAGAGATAAACATATACCCAGACTACACAAATCAAGTACAGAAACAACGGGCAGCATTTGCCACAGCCAAAAAAAAACTCTGATACAATGACATAAAATATGCATTGTTGTACCCGGCAAAACTTCGGATCGAACATGAGAAAAGAACACACTTCCTGGGAATGTGTATAGAAGCCTGGGAAAGGATAGAGATGCGGGCCTTCGCCAAGCCAGCGGACATGGACAAGTGGATGCCAAAACTAGGTCGACAAAGGGAAAAAAAGGCAGAGGATCAGGACCCCGGCGGGGACCGACCGCTGCGCCGTCGCAGGGACAAATAAAAGCTGCGCTGGAAAAGGCTGTCAAGGACTTGAGGGGAATAACTGAGATACAAAAAACTGACAGCTGGAGGGAATCAGAGAAGGACATTGATGGAACCGGAACAGAGCAATTGGGGTCCGGAACGGAATCTGAGACGGAGCCTCCGCCTCAGGTGACCCCAATGACAGCTGACATGCTGGGCTAACAGATACTTAACAAACAGCACATCCTAGAGCCACAGACCAGCAAAAAAGACTGCGGGGGAGTCATCAGGGGGATGGGGGAGACCTCGGGGGCTCCTGTGTCTAATCCGGCCTTCTCCTCGTACACCCCTCGGAGATGGGGGGGCGGATCAAGAACAATGGACAATGGCAGACGAACTATGACATTGGCAAAAAGCCACACCTCGGAACGATGCATAATGGGGAGCGAGGATCTCCAAACAGGGTTTCAGGTAGACACATTCTGTGAATTGGGGGGGTGGCTAGATCTACAATCACAGCACAGTAAGGTAGGGTGGGGGTAGTTGGTGGGTAAAGTTCATAGATTGTTTCATACAGAAGGGGAACAAAGAGTTTGAGGTCAGTACAAAGGATAGGGGAAGTATACATGGAAGCATTCCCATAAAGACCCACAATAGATGAATCTTGCTATCAATATTGTCATGGGAACTGAGAGATTATCCATCCTCACCTGGAATGTAAATGGATTACGAAACAAACATAGACAGAGCCTCATACATAAAGCCATAAATAGGTACAAATCAGATATAGGCCCTCAATATGAACCTGGCAGTAAACACCGTCGACCAAGTGGCGACGGCAAACAGAAGGCCGCCATTGGCGGTGAACAGAAACCCGCCATATAATGAATCTACCAGTCACCGCCAGGACCTTGTCGACGGAAATGCTGGACCTCCCACCCCGCCAATGCCGAACACACCAACACCCCGCCCTCCAAATAATGAGGCACAAATCACCGAGGCAGTCAGTGGAAGGCGAACGACCTTTGGCGGTGCAGACCGCCATGGGCGGCAAGTGGACCCAACAGTAAGAAGTGCACACATTGGATAAGTTAGAAACCCACACACCGGACACACATCCACAACACTATAAAATACTCGCAGACACACCCTACAATCCTTTGCAGTGAAAGTAGGCCAACTAAGACAGAGAACACCAGAAGCAGACACCGAACGCCACTAGCCACGATACTTACACCGAACCACACAAGAGCACCCTCACCTAGATCCACACAAGACACCCTTCACGACACTCACCATGGCACCCCCCCAAACACCCAAGCTTAACAGAAAGGGAGCTAAGAACCATGGTGGATGAAATCCTGAAGGTCGAGCCACAACTATTCGGGGCACAGGTGCAGCACATACCCATCGCCAGGAAGATGGAGCTATGGCAGACAACAGTCAACAGGGTCAATGCAGTGGGACCTCATCCACGCACCAGGGACGACAGCCGCAAGAGATGGAACGAACTGCGGCGGAAGGTCAGGGCCATGGCATCTAGGCACCACATTTCAGTGCAGAAGACTGAGGAAAGACCTCCACCAACACCACCGACTACACTGACTGGGAGGAAAAGGTACTGGCCATCCTGCACCCTGAGTGCCTCACTGGATTCACTGGAGGAATGGACTCGGGTAAGTCATCTACAATTACCCCATATCCATCACACCGGTAATGCATGCACCACCCCACCCCTCCAACACCCACCAGGACCACTACCCCACCCAGCCCACAAGCACATAATGTACTCCCCCTGCATGCCCACAAACCCACTAACAGGCCCACATCCCTCCCCCTGTGCACAGCCACCCACCCCTGCAAGGAAACACAATGGCCTGCAACACCCACAATGCACCTCCACATCCTAAGCTAAAAACAATGTCAGCCTCACCAAAGCATCCTGAATGGCCCCAAAGTGTGTAAGCTGCACAAACCCGCCCAGGCCTCTGCACCCCATCCGACCATGCTAATGTAACAGACATGTCCATTTCCCCCAACAGACACCACCACCCATGCCACCCTGACGGACGGGACAAGGAGTGGCAGTGCCCCACAGGGAGACAGAGGCACCTTACAGGACACTGTGGATGGAACCCTGGACACTGACGATCAGGCTGGCCCCTCACACAGTCCTGGACTGTCACCCTCCAGCAGCCCCACCCAGGACACCACTGACACCCCAACCACCCAGCAAATAATATCAGCCCAGGGCAACCGTCCCCACACCTGTGTACCCAGGCCACAGACTGGTGGAACACAAGTACAGAGGCCACAGTCACCCCCTACCAACAGGCAGTAAGACGATGGCCCCAGTACAAGTGGTACCGCTAGGACTGTGCAGGGGACACAGGCACAGGGGGCTAGGCCCAGTGGGAGGGCATCAGTGGCCCAGGGGGGAGGCCACAGGATGGATGCTGCAGCCCAGGACGTGATTTCAGAGGTCCTGGGAGCCTACCACCAGACCCAGGACAGATTGGTCCAGATAGTATCCACCCTGGAGCAAAGTCAGAGGATGTAGCAAGCACACCACCAAGAAGCCATGGAGCAGTGGAAACTGCACAATGCCACAATGGCCAGCATAGCAGGTGCGCTGCTGCAGCTTGTCCAAACACATCCTGAGGCCCACACAGAACAGGAAGCCCCCACTACGGCACAGGATACAGGCCGGACAACAACAGCATCAGCATCAACTTCACATGTACTACCCTCTGAGGACAGAGAGGGGACATCCATCTCAACCCCTGCAGGCACCCAAACGGACCCTCAGGCCAAGATATGGCACAGGAACACCTGCCAAGAACAAGGCCCTCTCTAAGAAGTGACTCTGCAATAAACTGTCCACCAAGTGTCCCACTCAATCAACCACCAAACAGTGCTACAAATAATACAAACTCATGTAAGCATGGATGGACCTACCAATACTGCCAACAATGGTGCCACCATGTTGCCATTTTGGATAACCACCATTAGCCCACTCCCATCACTGTAATCTGCACGATTTTATCCCTGCACCAAATAAAACACATTTTCATCTGATGTCTACCGTTATTAAGTTTAAACAAAGTGAAGTATGAATGCAACTGGTTGATAACTCCTTTATTTGTATCTGAGTAGCATGGAAAGCACCACACGCCTTACATGTTGTTGTGCCTAAATATGTGTTGAAATAATAGACTAAATTGTAATCTGTCCTGTGCAGACCTGCCCAATTGACCCAACACTCCCCTGGATGACAAGGCACACTGACAGTACAATGCACAGACACCAATCTTATCCAATTGTCCCACATAGTTACTGGAAGTAGAGTTGTATCAGTTGGGTCCTGGAATTTACATCTTCCCCTTCCTCATCATCACCATCACACCATCACTCTCATCCTCTTTCTGAGGAATCTGGTCTGGATATACAGCACCCTTTTCCTCCAAGAGGGGGATAGAATTTCTCACAGCCACATTGTGCAGCATGCAGCAGGCCACCACTATTCTACACACCTTTTCAGGCCCATAGGCCAGGGAACGGCCAGAGATATGAAGACAACAACATCTAGCCTTCAGGAGACCTATTGTGTGCTCTATCACCCTCCTAGTACGTCCTTGGGCCTCATTGTAATTCCTCTCTACATCTGTTCCAGGATTCCTCACTGGTGTCAGGAGCCAATGCAAGTTGGGATAGCCAGAACCACCTAGAAAAAGGTGCACAACACAACTTTAAATGACAAGCCTCAGAGGCAGACAGCCTGGCTGTCTGCTATGTGGCAATAAGTGACAGAAACACCTACCTATGATCCACCCTCTGTCCTCTTGTAGTTGTTCCATCTTGTGTGGCACACTACTGTTCCTCAGCAAAAATGAATCATGGACTGAACCAGGGAACATGGCATTCACATGTGTGATGTACTGGTCTGCAGTACACACCAATTGAATGTTCATAGAATGAAAGTTCTTCCTGTTTCTGTACACCTGTTCACTGACTCTTGGGGGGATGATAGCTATGTGGGTGCCATCGATGGCACCTATCACATGGGGTATGTTGGCAAAGGCATAGAAGTCCGACTTGATGGCAGAGAGGTCAGCACTTTGGGATAACCTCTCATATGACTGCAGGTGTCGTACAAATGCAGTCAGGAATCTTGACAATATAATGCTAAACATTGGCTGTGAAAAACCTGCACCCATGCTCACTGTCACTTGAAATTAGCCTGTGGCCAGGAAATGGAGTGCAGAGAGCACCTGCACTTCAGTAGGGATGGCATGCTGATTACGATTTGCCGGTGTCAGTGCTGGATCCAGTAATGCACACATTTCAAGAATAGAGTCATGAGTGAGTTTGTAATTGATAATGATGTGACGCTCCACCATGGTCCGCAAATCCACAAGTGGTCTGTACACCGATGGGGCCCTTCCTCGCCACAAGGGTCTGTACCTAGGAGGAGTAGAAAACACACGTGAGGAACACACATACAACCGCACACATTGCTAGTCATTCAGCACTGATGGCATGATTGTCATTGACACTAATGCATAGTGTGTGTGACATAACAGCAACTTGACCACAATGATAGATCAGGGCTGGTCAGGTGAGGTAATGTTAATTGTCACATGCCTATGGGTGTTTGGGGAACAATATGGCCTGCAATGTGCAGATGGGAGTTTTACAAATGCGTAGTTTTAGCCAAAATGTCTGCCCCATGAAATCCAGAACTGTCGTTGTGGAAGTGACCTCATACTGCTAGCGGTTGACGTAATAGCGTAAGGCAGTGTTTACCGCTGTGCGCAAATTCATTGGCTAACATGGATGTCAATGGGAATCCTAGCATATCATGATCCCCGCCGGCAGTGACGGGGCACACCGTTGCGGTGCGTACGTGAACTCGTCACCCCAACTTCACTTGACTCCCTGATCTCGTGCAGGCAGGTACTCCACTGAGTGTACTGCTGTGTTCTGCCTCTGGTCATGGAAGTGGCACGTGTTGCAGGGGAAAGGGCCCCGGCCTTCACCCCAGAGGAATGGGGGAGGCTCGTGGACAGGGTCCTGCCCCTGTACGCCAAGCACTACGGACAGCCAGAGGTACAGGTGAGAAAGAGGATTGGGGGCCATGGATGTGTGTAATGGTTGGTGTTGGCTGCATACATGTGTGCACCTCTGACACTGGATGGGCCAGGGTTCCTGACATGCTGCGTGTGTATGTGCTGTTAGTCCATTTGTACTGTCCATCCCATAGTGGACGTATACCCAGCTGTATATGATTGGCCAGTTCCTGACCTCTGTGTTACATTTCTGTGTGTCCCTTTTAGGTAAGCTCCCACCAGAAGAGGGGACTTTGGCATGCCATCGACAAGGAGGTGTGGACCCTGGGGGTCTGCAACCGGTGGAGCACCCACTGCAGGAAGAGGTGGGAGGACCTGTGGCGCTGGGTGCAAAAGATCTGCGAGGCCCAGCTGGGGAAGTCCTCCCAACAAGGAAGGGGTGCCCGTCGGGCACTGACCCCCCTTATGCAATGCATCCTGGTGGTGACGTACCTGGAGCTGGATGGGCGCCTGAAGGCTGCACAGCAGTCACAAGGGGGTGAGTACACATACCATATTTTTGACCCTTGATGCATGTGTGTGTGTGTGCATTTGGATTTATGCTGCCTAATTGCAGGGACTATGACTGATGTCCATCTACATTATGGCCCCTGTGGGGAGTAGGGGTGTTTTGGTCAGGTCTACTACACGTCAGGTCCTTAAGTTATTTGGGGAATGGCTGAAGAGCAGGGTTCTGGGCACTAGTCAGGGGCATAGCCATGGGTATAGCGGTAGGTGCTGCCTGTTGGAGGGTCTTCTGGGTGGGTGTATGTGTGAACCACTATTGTACCTCCATTCAGCTATTTACAAGTGTCTCTCCTGTTTTGTCTCCTCATCCCTGTTCTCTTGGGTTGTCTGTGTACATCAGCATCATCTGGCGAGGGAGCTGATGGACCGGCGAGTGGGGATGCAGCAGCCCTGGTCATTCCATCACCCCTCCAACCACCTCTACCCCTTCTAGCACCCCATTCCCTTCTCTTGTCCAAAGCACACATTCTGACTCGCAGGCACACACCTCAACACACAAGAAGCACACTTCCAAACACAAGCACCACACCTCCCACCACAAGCAGACACACAGCCAACATACACATGCACACGCAACAAAATACACTTCCCCCAGTGTGCCCAACTCTTCCGCCTCCCTGTCTGTCCCCTCTACATGCACACCCCCAGGCACTGCACCTTCATTCACAGTTGATGACCCTATTCCTGCAGTCACCACAATAGCACACATCCATACATGCTCCCCAGACACCACACCTGCACTCACCACAACTACTTTAGTTGACACATGCAGCACACTAACCAGACTTGCAGACACCCAGACAACATACATTCACACTGGCAAACTGTTTTGTCCCACTGTGTCCACCCCACCTCCTCCCAAAACACTCAAACGCACCAAAACACCCACCCATCACACATCCACCACACCTCAGCATACTGTCCAGTCACCTGCACCCACAACACGCACACCTACACCACTTACAACCACACCCTCTACCTCCACTTCCACGCCTTCCTCCAGGCCCAACCCAATTGCACCAAAGAAACTTTCCCGTTCCCGTTCTGACCTATTCCAACCTACTGGCCTAACCCGTCTCGTCCCTAAACATGCACACCTCCTTGCCCTGTCCACTCCTTCCACGTCACAGCCCGCCCCTGTCCGCCCTTCACATTCCCGTGCCCCTTCCCCAGTGAGGAAGAAGCCCCGTTCTGAGCCTGTTCCATCTACCTCCACCCGGTCCAAGCACACTCTCCCACCTTCCAAGGCCAAACCCAAACCCCTTCCACCTTCCGAACTAAAATCTAAGCCCCACCCTGTAGTAAATCCCCCCCCCACCACCCCCATCCCCTGTTCCCTGAGGTGCCTGGATGCCCTATTGTTGCCCCTATGAGGTGGAGTACCGTTGCAATTGTGGAAGTCAGGTTGGGGCCATTGTGGCCCATCGGACTTGTCTTCAGATGGACTGGCCATTGGCCTGATATCCACTTCGGTTGCTCAGTGAGTATAATAAAGGTTAATGTGTGGCCTGTGTTGTTGGAGGCATACTCTGGATCCGTGGTCTCTCGTTTCATTGTTTGTGGGCACATGTATGTACTTTGGACAGATTGGATTTGCCTTGTGTCGGGTCAGTACCTCTTGCTGTGGGGTGTATGGCTTGTGCTGCTGTGAAGGGTTGTGGGAGCGTTGCAGGGTGGGTGGAGTGGTTGGGTATGGAACTGTGCCCTTTCTTGCCTTATTTCATAGGTTGCGGTACTTACCGTAGTCGTCTTCGTCGGCGGTCTCGGTCGTGGAGGTATATGGCAAGGAGCAGGGCTGGCATGATCTGCAGCTCTCTATCCATGTCTGCTTCGGTGTGTTGTGTGAGCCTCCAGTGAGTGTTTCCTTAAATTTTCTTTCTTTTCTGCCTGGCTTTGCGTGGCGGTGGTTCCCAGCCCCCCCCGGAACTGACGGTGGTCTAGTGCTTCATTATTTGATGGGCAGGTAGGCCCTTTCCGTCGGCCTGTGTGCGGGCTCTGCCGTCGTTGTCGGCACTCCTCTGCTGGCGGTGATGGATGCCTGTGTTTCAGGTGGTTCATTATTTGGCAGTCTGGACCGCACGTCTGCTGGCGGTTTTTACTGCCGCCGCCGGCGGTGCGGTGTTTACCGCTGTGTTCATAATGAGGGCCATAATATTTATGCAAGAAACGCATCTGGTGGACACACAACACAAGGCCATGGAAAGAGGTAAATAAAAGCTACAGGGGGAGACACAGTTCACGTCTGGATCTAGGGGGACCCTGATACTTATCAGGAAGGGCCTCCCGTTCCACACCACACGTACATGGGCAGATCCTCATGGCTGTTATATGGCCATACTGTGGACATATAGACATATGCCTATACTGTTGGTTAATGCATATCTACCCCCGGGTCTACAAGGATGGATACTCCAGACAATTGGTACAAAACTCACAACATCACCACCAGCATCAATCCTACTGGGAGGGGACTTCAACATGGTGATGAATACAGAGTTGGTCAGGATGCCCGAATAGGGGGAAACTGGAGAGCTTTACGCAGGCGATGGGCTTATGCTATGTGTGGAGGTTTCTACATGGTCAAGGAAAAGGGTACTCTTACTATTCAGCCGTTCATGATATGTACTCTCGACTGGACTACTTTCTGACCGTGGCGGACAAGCTGCGAGAATTCAAATGATAGAATATCGAGCTGGGGAATTAGCGATCATGCGCCACTGCAGATGGCGAAATCTATGGGTCCCCGACCACCAGGAAAAGCATGGTGCATGTAAACGTGGTGATTACTAAACACAAAGGTGGCCGAGGACCTAGAACAAGTTACTCAACGCTACTTCGCCGAGAATACCGGATCGGTACAAAGCCCGATAGTCCTATGGGAGGCCTACAAAGGCACCGTCAGAGGGGAGATATTAGCGTAAGAGGTATTGGATAAACGGCATTGAGAGAAACGATTAGCAATACTAGAAACTGAATGTAAGGAAATGCCTCCTTGGCATGGTTACCCCCTAACTTTTTGCCTTTGCTGATGATCAGTTTTGATTGAAACTGTGCTGGGACCCTGCTAACCAGGCCCCATCACCAGTGTTCTTTCCCTAAACTGTACATTTGCTTCCACAATTGGCACAACCCTGGCACTCAGATACGTCCCTTGTAACTGGTACCCTGGTACCAAGGGCCCTGATGCCAGGGGGGAAGGTCTCTAAGGGCTGCAGCATGTCTTATGCCACCCTTCGGACCCCTCACTCAGCACATGCACACTGCTTCACAGCTTGTCTGTGCTGGTGGGGAGAAAATGACTAAGTCGACATGGTACTCCCCTCAGAGTGCCATGCCAACCACACACTGTCCGTGGCATAGGTAAGTCACACCTCTAGCAGGCCTTACAGCCCTAAGGCAGGGTGCACTATACCACAGGTGAGGGCATATGTGCATGAGCACTATGCCCCTACAGTGTCTAAGCAAAACGTTAGACATTGTAAGTGCAGGGTAGCCATAGGAGTATATGGTCTGGGAGTTTGTCAAACACGAACTCCACCGTTCCATAATGGCTACACTGAAATCTGGGCAGTTTGGTATCAAACGTCTCAGCACAATAAATGCACACTGATGCCAGTGTACTATTTATCGTAACATGCACCCAGAGGGCATCTTAGAGATGCCCCCTGAATACCAATCTGACTTCTAGTGTAGGCTGACCAGTTCCTGCCAGCCTGCCACAAACCAGACAAGTTGCTGGCCACATGGGGAGAGTGCCTTTGTCACTCTGTGGCCAGGAACAAAGCCTGTACTAGGTGGAGGTGCTTCACACTTCCCCCCGCAGGAACTGTAACACCTGGCGGTGAGCCTCAAAGGCTCACCCCTTTTGTTATAGCGCCCCAGGGCATCCCAGCTAGTGGAGATGCCCGCCTCTCCGGCCACTGCCCCCACTTTTGGCGGCAAGGCTGGAGGAGATAATGAGAAAAACAAGGAGGAGTCACCAACCAGTCAGGACAGCCCCTAAAGTGTCCTGAGCTGAGGTGACCCCTGCCTTTAGAAATCCTCCATCTTAGTTTTGGTGGATTCCCCCAATAGGATTAGGGATGTGCCCCCCTCCCCACAGGGTCGAGGCACAAAGAGGGTGTAGCCACCCTCCAGGACATTAGCAATTGGCTACTGCCCTCCCAGACCTAAACACACCCCTAAATCTAGTATTAAGGGGCACCCTGAACCCAGGAAATCAGATTCCTGCACCCTGAAGAAACAAGAAGGAATGCTGACCTACAAGCCCAGCAGAGAAGACGGAAGACAACAACTGCTTTGGCCCCAGCCCTACCGGCCTGTCTCCTGACTCGAAAACCTGCACCCAGCGACGCATCCGACAGGGACCAGCGACTTCTGAAGCCTCAGAGGACTGCCCTGGACTAAAGGACCAAGTAACTCCCATGAGCAGGCGGCTCTGCTCAATAACAGCAACTTATTTGCAACAAAGAAGCAACTTTTAAAGAACTCACCCTTCCCTCCGGAAGCGTGAGGCTTCACACTCTGCACCTGACGCCCCCGGCTCGAGATCCAGAGAACAAACACCACAGGGAGGACTCCCCGGCGACTGCAACCCCGTGAGTAGCCCGAGACGGCCCCCCTGAGCCCCCAAAGCGACGCCTGCAGAGAGAATCCAGAGGCTCCCCCTGACCGCGACTGCCTGTAACAAGGGACCCAACGCCTGGAACCAGCACTGCACCTGCAGCCCCCAGGACCTGAAGGAACCAAACCTCAGTGCAGGCGTGACCTCCAGGCAACCCTCTGCCTAGCCCAGGTGGTGGCTGTCCCGAGAAGCCCCCTTGTGCCTGCCTGCACCGCTAGAGTGACCCCCGGGCCCCTCCATTGTTTCCTATCTGAAACCCGACATCTACCTTGCACACTGTACCCGGCCGCCCCTGTGCCGCTGAGGGTGTGCTTTGTGTGCCTACTTGTGTTCCCCCAGTGCTCTACAAAATCCCCCTGGTCTACACCCAAGGACGCGGGTACTTACCTGCTGGCAGACTGGAACCGGAGCACTCCTATTCTCCCTAGGCGCCTATGTGTTTTGGGCACCTCTTTGACCTCTGCACTTGACTGGCCCTGAGCTGCTGGTGTGGTAACTTTGGGGTTGCCATGAACCCCCAACGGTGGGCTGCCTATGCCCATGAACTGAGACTTGTAAGTGTCTTACTTACCTCACAATCTAACCTTTACTTACCTCCCCCAGGAACTGCTGATTTTTGCACTGTGTCCACTTTTAAAATAGCTTATTGCCATTTTAACAAAGACTGTATATGATATTGCTTTTATTCAAAGTTCCTAACTTACCTGTGTGAAGTACCTTGCATTTTATGTATTTACTTCAAATCTTGAACCCGTGGTTCTTAAAATAAACTAAGAAAATATGTTTTTCTAGATAAAAACCTATTGGCCTGGAGTAAGTCTGAGTGTGTGTTCCTCATTTATTGCCTGTGTATGTACAACAAATGCTTAACACTACCCTCTGATAAGCCTACTGCTCGACCACACTACCACCAAATAGAGCATTAGAATGATCTAATTTTGCCACTATCTTACCTCTAAGGGGAACCCCTTGGACTCTGTGCACACTATTTCTTCCTTTTAAATAGTATACACAGAGCCAACTTCCTACACTGAACTCATGGTCTTGGAACAGAGATACGCAACAGACCCAACACCAGACATAAAAAATCAGATTAATCAAACGAGAGAGGAATACAATGTAGTAACTCGGGATGAGGTACGACAACAATACCTAATACAAAGCAAACGGCTCTATGAGGCAGGTAATAAAGCAGGTAAATTGTTGGCATGGCTGGGAAGGAAGGAACAAAGTTATTCTCATATTAGGGAACTATGGACAGCCGAAGGGCAATTAATAAGGGACCCTAAGGAAATAATGGAAGAATTGGCAACCCAAATGAAGGAGTTTTATAAGTCCTGCATAATAATATCAGAGACAGAAATAGATAGCTTTCTTAGCGATTGCCCCTTAACATGTTTCTCCATGTAACAAACAGCAGCCCTTGAGGAGGAGATCATTGAGGAAGAAATGCTGGCAGCGTTGGCCCACCTACAGAAAGGGAAGTCACCATGGCCTAACGGACTTCCTGTGGAGTTCTTCCAAAGGCTCGGGAAGGGGCAAATGCCACACCTGCATGTGGCGCTGCATCACGATGTCGAAATAGGGGAACTTCCGCCCCACATGAGAACAGCGACATCCTATTGCCCAAACCAAACAAACCCAGAGATCGAGGAGACTCTAATCGCCCGATTTCTTTATTAAATGTCGACGCCAAAATATTGGCGAAGATGCTGACAGTCAGACTAAGTGGGGTGATGGCAACCCTGGTCCATTCGGACCAAACGGGGTTGATCCCGGGACGCTCGACAGCTCTGAATCTCCAAAGGCTCCATAATAACTTAGCCCTAATAGCACACTCGCCCAAGGGTAGGGCAATCCTTTCCTTAGATGCCAATAAACCATTTGACTCTGTAGAATGGAAATACATGTTCGGCATGCTGGCCAGGATGCAATTTGGCCCCAGATTTAGGAGGTGGGGAGAACTGATATATGAAAGACCCACGGCGAGGGTGAGTGTAAATGGATACACATCACAGGTATTTGACCTTCACAGAGGGACTAGACAGGGGTGCCCTCTGTCGCCGATGTTATTTGCATCGGCGATCGAGGGGTTAGCTAACTGGATACGGACAGATCCACTGATAAGAGGATAGCCAATAAATAGTGACGAGTAGGATCGGTTTTCACTTTACGCGGATGACATACTATTATATGTAACTCAGACGCCTTCCCTGATGGGTCGCCTGGGAGACATGTTTTGGGCATTTGGGGAGGTGTTGGAATTCGGCAGCAACTGGGGTAAATCGTTGTTGTTTCCCGTGGGGATATGGGAGAATGAACAGCATACAACGTTGACACTTACAGTGGAGGTGGAGAAATTCAAGTACCTAGGCATTTGGATAACAGGCACACATCACTTACAATGTACTACTAATTTCCAACCCCTTCTGCAGAGATTCGAAACGGAGACAAAGCATTGGCAAACCCTCCCGATGTTATTATTGGGAAGGGCAGCACTCTTTAAGATGGTGGTACTGCCTCGCATCTTGTACACTCTACATCACTCCCCCTACCCAATTCCGGAAACATTCTTTCACCAGATAGACTCTTCACTACGAACCTTACTATTGTCACGTGGGCAACCCAGAATCAAACTGAACACCTTACAGAAGCCAAGTATGCAGGGGGTATTGCCCTGCCAAGTATCCGAAAATACTATGAGGTGACACAACTTAGCACAATAAACCATTGGGCTTTTGCTCCACAAGATGACCCAGCGTTTAGAGGAGATAGGGACATGATGCACCAGCTTAGCTACCTGCACTGGCTTTATGGGGACAAACTAAACCCGGCATTTAGCCCAGCAACAAAAACGGTCATACAAACATGAATACGACTCACTAAAGAAATGGGATGGGCAACACAGCTGACCCCCAAAACACCTTTATGGAAAGGGAATAAGCTACCCAAGATAAATTCTTTGAATGGCTATAAAGACTGGGGTAGTATTGGGATAACATATCTAGCTGACATATGGGACGCAAACGGAGTGGCACCCTTCTCACATCTTCAAAATGAATACCAAATGTCAGATACACAATGGCTCCAATACGCCCACCTTCTGGTGGCCCTGAAACATAGTATTCCTGCAGACGAAGAGACACAGGAACATGCTCCATTGGAAATGAAACTTCTAGAGGAAAGGACACAAAAGAAATTGATATCACAAATCTATGGTACAATCATGAGACACACACAACCATCCCTGGATAATCTATGGGAAAGATGGAAAAGAGATTGTAAAGACCTAGAAGAGGAGGACTAGGAGGAGGCTCTGATGTTTCCGGCAGAAGTGGCTATTCCAGCATCCCTCAAATTGATACAAATTAAAATACTACACAGAGTATACTATACAAGATCCCTGCTCTTTAAGATAGGGAGGGCAACAGACAACCAGTGTCCGCGGGGCTGCGGTAGAGAGGGAACATTTTATCACACGCTCCCGATCTGCCCTCGGGCTGTTAGGTTTTGGGAGAAAGTGAGGGGAACTCTGGAGCGAGTGACTGAGACTAGCTTGGAAATGACGGCAGAGACAATGATACTGGGAGTGTGGGGCCACACTGAACACACAAGATTTAAAAAAATACTGATTAACGTAGGATGCATGATTGCAAAAAGGGACATAGCTAGGAGATGGGGCTCGGGGATAGTACCTAGCCATAGAGAGTGGAGAGAGGGTATGGATAGATGCCGCATATTGGAGAGAGAAATATACAGAGACAGAGGAAATAAAAAAAAATACAAAAAGATATGGGGGAAATGGGAAATAGAGTAGCTAAACTGTTGTACGGCAACCTCCAGAGCTGTTAGAATGTGGAACAGTAGACGAGATAAAGCCAGGAAAATTCTAATGCGACATACGGGGGCCCAAAAAATGAGAAAGGACAGGTCAGAGAATCACACATTCTAAGCATACATAATACAGTTCAGGGAAGGTAAATGCTTGCCGTAAAAAACCAACAGAGGGGGGGAGAGGGGTGGAGAGGGGAGAGGGGTGGAGAGGGTTAAGGGGTTGTAGTTGCCGTGCGATTGTTATGGTTGATATGCCACATCAGAGATACTTAACTGTTATCACAATTGCTGTCTAATACATGTGAACAACAACAACAAAAGGAAAAACAATAAAAAAAAGCCTGGCAGAAACACATCACAGAAGAGCAAAGACTCACAAACGGAGACACAGGGAGGAACAATGCCACCATGGAACCAGAACTGCAAGTCTTACCAATGCTCATCTACGTCATGCTCCACCTGGAACATCAATGCTGATGAAGACATGGACGGTGTGTACAGCCGCCTAGCACACAAAGGAGGGAGGGAGGAAAACGAGAGTGACACACACGCACGAAACACACCCGACACACATGCACAATACACACAACCAGCTGCAGATGAAAAACAATGGCACATGATACACAGCAGAATAAAGAAAGGACAACAAGAATGCAGTAACGAGATTGTATTGATATAAACAGCTACCACATGAACCAACTGTACGAAAAACAGATATGTACAAATGTACACAAAGGGCCAATGCCCAGTCCAAAGTACTAAGGCCCCACATGGCCACAGGGCACAGTCCAAGGCCCAACTCGAATCCTGATTACTTACGGATATAATTATGCAAGGGCATTAGTTTGCAAGTGGACGGGCACCTCAGGGGGTTAGGGGGTGGGGTGCACTTCAGCCGAAGTCAGAACAATCCCACTGGTTCTGGAGGGGGCTCCATGCCCATTTCTCTTTGCGGGGGAGTGCAAGGCCACAGTCTCTGGAGTGGGTGACTTTCCCACTGGTTCTGGAGGGGGCTCCATGTCCATTTCTCTTTGCTGGGGAGTGCACGGCCACAGTCTCTGGAGTGTGTGACTTTCCCACTGGTTCCGGAGGGGGCTCGATGCCCATTTCTCTTTGCTGGGGAGTGCAAGGCCACAGTGTCTGGGATGGGTGACTTTCCCACTGGTTCTGGAGGGGGCTTCATGCCCATTTCTCTGTGCTGGGGAGTGCAAGGTCACAGTCTCTAAGGTGGGGAACATGCCCACTGCTTCTGGAGGAGGCCCCTTGTACAGCCGTCCCTGGAGGGTGGCCTACATGGTTTCCGCTGCTGGTGATGGCTGCACTGTGTCATTTGGAGGTGAGGGCTGCACAGTGTCAGCAGATGAAGGTGCCTCCTGGGCAGCCTCTGCTGGAGGTGAGGGCTGCACAGTGTTAGCTGGTGGAGATTTCTCCTGGGCAGCCTCTGCTGGAGGTGAGAGCTGCACCGTGTTGGCATACAGAGGTTCCTCCTGGGCAGCCTCTGCTAGAGGTGCGGGCTGCACTTCCTCAGTTGGCATTGAGGGTCCCGTGACCACTGGTAGTGTCGGTGGTGGTGTCACTCTAAAAGCCTCTGCTGGGGGTGAGGGCTGCACTGTGTTGGCAGGTGGAGGTGCCTCCTGGGCAGCCTCTGCTGGAGGTGAGAGCTGCACCGTGTTGGCAGGTAGAGGTGCCTCCTGGACAGCCTCTGCAGAGGTGAAGGCTGCACCGTGTTGGCAGGTGGAGGTGCCTCCTGGGCAGCATCTGCTGGAGGTGAAGGCTGCACTTCCTCAGCTGGCGGTGAGGGCACCATGACCACTGATGGTGGTGTCACCCTGACAGCCTCCCCTGGAGTCGAGGACTTCTTCCCCTTCATGGCAGGAGGTGTGGCCTCCTTCCCCTTCATGGCAGGAGGTATGGGATCCTTAACCTTCCTGGCTGGTGGAGCGGGATCCTTCACTGACTTGCCACCATGACTAGGTGGTGCCACCACTGTCCGCGTGGACTGTTTGGGTGCTGGTCTAGGTCGTTGAGACCCTGCTTTTATGGCAGGATGGGGGGGGAGGGAAAAGGTCAAGTTGGGCAAGGAAAAGCTTCTAAGGGACAGCGGGGTGAGGGATGGGAGTGGAGGTTGAGCGAGTAGCTGTTGGAGGTGTATGTCTGCTGGACACTGGGTGCAGGTGCATGGGCAGTGTGCTGATGTGAGGTGGATGGCTGTTGGGTGTGTGAGTGCTTGCGTTTGTGTCCTTTAGGAGGGGGGAACTGCCAGGGTGGGAGAGGACACAGGGGACCCATGCATGGATGTTTTGGAGGTGTCTGCTAGTGAGGTGTGTGTGCTGCTTGGTGTGGTGATGCTGGTGGTGAATGTTGATGCAGTGCATGCAGGTGTGATTGTGGACGTGACTGTGAGGAAGGTGGCGGAGGAGGAGGAGGGGGAGACAGTGGAGGCACTGGATGTGGTTGTGTCTTCAAATGTCTGGTGTTTGCATGAGTGTTTGTGTATGACTGTGCCACTCTTGTGTGTTGTCTTGTGTGCACGCTCGTCTGTATGTGTGCATGGGATGGGTTGGGGTTGAGGAGACTGGGACTGGGAAGTGGTAGTTGGAAGGGGGACTGTAGGAACAGGGACAATGGCTGCCATCATAGAGGAGGCCAGAGCCTGAATCGATCTCTGTTGGGCCGCCAATCCACCATTGATGCCCTCCAGGAATGCATTGCATTGCTACATCTGGGATGCCAGCCCCTGGATGGATTTCTCAATGGTTGACTGTCCTACAGAGATGGATCTCAGGAGGTCAATAGCCTCCTCACTCAGGGCAGCGGGGCTCACTGAGGCAGGGACTGAGGTGCCTGGGGCAAAGGAGATGCCCACCCTCCTGGGTGAGTGGGCATGGGCAACTCGCCGAGGGACTACTGGGAGGGTGGTGCTAGTACAGGGGTGGCGGCTGTACCTGCAGCTGGGGTGGTCACAGAGGTGTTGTGTCTGAGTCTGTGTTATCACCTCCTGTCTCCGCTGTGGTGCTCCCTCACCCTCCGTCCCACTGGTTCCCTCAGCGTCAGTGGACTCTGCCTCCATGGTCCTGTGGGATGCAGTTCCCTCTGTCACCTGTGCCCCTGCTCCTCTGCTAGATGATGCTAATGCACTCATGGACAGGATGACAGAAGAAAAAAGGGGGGGAGAGAGAGAAAGAAAACACTAGGTCAATTATTGCACCAACACCACAGTTGGCATACACAGCACCGTCACACTCACAGGGATCAGGATTGAGCACTATGCATTGCACTGCCAGTGATTTGGCTAGATGCCATGGCAATATGAGGGCCACACACCGCCAACTGCACCCCTACTGGGACCCATAAAGCCCTGACTGACATAGAATGGTAACAAGCTAGATTACCAGCATTTGGCATACACCCATTACCCTTGAGCTGGATCACGCTGCAATGTCTGGCCTGGCTTTAGGGGCACCTACTAACTCACGCCCACCACCTGGATCCCATGCCACCTGCAAATTATTGTAGTAATGCCCACTGTACTCACCCCCTTGTGGCTGCTGTGATGCCCTCAAGCGCCCATCCAGCTCTGGGTAGGCCACCACCAGTATGCAGGCCATCAGGGGGGGTCAGGTTCTGACGGGCACCCCTTCTTCGCTGGGAGGCCATCCCCAGCTGGGCCTCCGCGGTCTTCCGCGCTCAGCGTCTCAGGTCCTCCCACCGTTTCCGCACGTCCTTGGCGATGGCACACCATAATCCCTTCTGGCGCTGACCTGCAGAGGTAATACAGACAGGAGGACACCATTACACATACAATCCAACCTGTCACACATATGGCCCACCAATCCCATTTCCGTCACCATTGGCACACACATCGGCTGGCGCACACCATGTACACCACCACAAGACATCCCCCCCGATGACACGATGCTTGCACACACATCTCCATGCATCCTTCCCACATGCATCGTGCCCGAGGCGTACTCACCTGTTGGTCTGAAGGCCCATATAGCAGTCCGTACTGGGGAGGGCACCATCCACCAAACGCTCCAACTCCTCAGAAGTGAAGGCAGGAGCCCTTTCCCCAGTCACACGGGCCATGGTAGGTTCCAGATACAGGTCACAGCAGCACATGCAGTATAGGTGTTCTCTTGTTGAAGGTCAGAAAACAAGTGAGGAATCAGATAGAAAATGGCGGTCACGTCCGCGGTGGTGTACACGTCATCCCCCGGCACTGATCCCCATTGGCCACTGTACTCCATAGAGCCCCATATTATCCAATGAGGAATTGCACGGCGGTGCAAGATCGCCTTCCACCACGACACCCAATGTCAGCAGAGTCACCTCACTTCCACCTGTCCCTACATACAGGACAGGCAGTCGCCATTTCATGGTGGCAGAAACGGTCATATCAACCTTCACTGTGTCACAGCCTAGATTAACACATACCTCGCCATTCCCACTGTCCCATCACATAAATGCACTATGTACACTGATGTTGGTGTTCCGTTGTTCAAATTGTGACAGCCTACTCACTCTTGTGTCCCTTAGATACCTACTGCTGTGGATAAATAGGAGGAGGAGACATGCCCCTGTGTACAGACCCCTTGTGGACTTGGCTACACTGAAGGACAGGCACATTATACTCACCTATAGACTGGACAGGGCCACAATCACAGAGCTGTGTGCCCAATTTGAGCCTGGCTTGATATCTGCTAGCTGTCATCCCATTGGGATCCCCTCCCTTGTGTAAGTGATATCAGTGTTCCATTTCCTGGCAATTGTTTTTTTTCCAAGTGACAGTGGGCTTGGCAGCAGAACTATCACAGCTAATATTCTCAGTAGTGCTGTCAAGAGTTTTGTCTGCCCTGGTGAAACACATGTGCAGCTACATAGCTGTCCCCCAGGTAGAAGATATGGCCACTGTGAAGGCCAGATTCTATGCGGTAGGACATATACCCAATATTGTTGGGGCCACTAACGGGACACATATTGCGTTAGTCCCCCCCAATCAGAATGAACAGGTGTTCTGGAATCGGAAGAGTTTCCACTCACTGAATGTGCAAATGGTGTGCCTGGCGGACCAGGACATCTCCCACGTCAATGCTAAGTATCCTGGGTCGGTGTGTGACGCCTTTGTTCTGAGGAATAGCAGCATCCCAAATGGCCCAACTACAGAGAAACAGGGTGTGGCTAATAGGTGAGCCATCGTCCTCACCCACTGTATGTTAGTGTATGCCTTCAGGTGTCATCCCCAAATCATTGTGTGAGGCTAAATGTTGTACCTCAATAATTGCAGGTGACTCTGGCTACCGAAACCCATTGTGGCTGCTGACCCCTATGAGGAATGCCAGGACCTGGGCTGAGGAACATTATAATGAGGCACATGGGTGAACCAGAAGAATCATCGAGAGGACCTTCAGGCTCCTGAAGGCATCTGACAGGTGGATCCCTGTGCTACTCACCCGGGGAAGGTCTGCCGGATAGTAGTGGCATGCTGCATGTTGCACAACCTGGCCCTCAGACGGCATGTACCTTTTCTGCAGGAGATGCCTCTGTGGCAGCAGTGGACCCTGAGGACAGTGAGGATGAGCACAACCGAACATCAGTTATACATCAATACTTCCAATGACACACAGGTGAGACAGTGTAACTGACCATTCCTCTAACTATTGATGTCTTCTGTGTGGCTGTAGCATGATGCCATTAACTTCCATTGCATCTCAGCTTACTATCACCTATAGCTTGTCATTTTACAGATGTTGGTGAGATAACAGCTGTGTACTGATATGATGGCTACAGACAGCTACAGGTTGTTATTTCTGTGCTCTCACAGTCTTCAGATCATTTGCACTAGATGTGACTGTTTCCATAAATGCACATTTTCAACACATAAAATACTAGTAGTCAAGTTGTGTTCAAGGGTGTTTATTGTAGTGCTATGAAATTGAGGGAAAAGTGCAATGGAATGAGGTGATGATGGAGGAAAGTCCAGGGTATTGTTCCAGTCTGTTGGTGGCACAGGTGCAGTGTCCAAGGGGACATAGGAGGGGGAGCAAAGGCAGCTCAGAGTGGACAAGGTGACAGTGTGGGCCACAATGGGGACAATCAGGTGAGTCTAATTTCCTGGGGGTGGTCTTGGCAAGTGTCTCTGGCTTCTGTCTCGGTTGCAGGGAACGTTTGCGGGGTGGTTCACCTTCTGCAGGGGAAGGAATGCTGGTGGCCTGTGGGTCCTGTGGCGGGGCCCCCTGCCCACTATCTGAAGCGGAAGTGTAGGGCTGGTCAATGGACTGGCTAGTGGTAGGGACCTGCTGGTGTGCTGTTGCTTCCCTCATGATGTTGGCCATGTCTGCCAGCACCCCTGCTATGGAGATCAAGGTGGTGTTGATGGCCTGCAATTCCTCCCTGATCCCCTGATACTGTTCCTCCTGCAGCCGCCTGTTCTCCTGCATGTTGTCAAGGATCTGGCCCATTGTGTTCTGGGAATGGTGGTAGGCTCCCAGAATCTTGGTGAGTGATTCCTGGAAAGTCAGTTCCCTGGGCCTGTCCTCCCCCTGGCGCACAGCGGTCCTCCTAGTGTCCCTGTTGGCCTGTGCCTCTGTCCCCTGAATGGTGTGCCCACTGCCACTGACCCCAGGTCCCTGATTGTCTTGGGGGCGAGGTGTGGCCTGGGGTCCCTGTACACGTGGGCACACTGCTGATTGACGTGTTCTGGGGACAGAGGTGTGGGTACACTTTGTGTTGGATACCGATGGGGGAGGCCCTGTGGTGGACTGTGAGTGCCCTTGAGTGACCAACTGTCCAGTGGTCCCTGATGGGCCAGGTTATTGGTCCAGATCCTGAAGTCCAGAGTTACTGTCATCAATGGGGGAATCTTCTGTTGGAGGACTGGATAGTCGTGGCACCTCCTCTCTGCTGGTATTGGCTGGGGCACCTGGGGGATGTAAGTGATGTATTATGCTTCATGTCTGTGACATATTATACATCCCTGGCTTCCCCTCTATTGTTGCTGTTGCCCTGCCACCTTTGTTTGTGTATGGTGATGTATTGTGGGATTGTTAGTTTCCCTATGCTGTGCAATCTTTAGTGATTGGTGCCCATGCAGGGCTGGG
This sequence comes from Pleurodeles waltl, assembly GCF_031143425.1. Classification (NCBI taxonomy): domain Eukaryota; kingdom Metazoa; phylum Chordata; class Amphibia; order Caudata; family Salamandridae; genus Pleurodeles; species Pleurodeles waltl. Next base: position 1,594,651,556 of record NC_090444.1, read on the forward strand.
AGGGCTGTTCATGCATTGGTATAGCATGCAGGGCTAAGCATTGGGGTTAGTCATATGTGTAGGTGCAGTGGGTGGGATGGAGTGGAGTGATGGGAGTGAGGGTGAGGGGGTGTGATGGCATGCAGGTATGGGGGTGATAAATAGTAAATGTTGACTCACTAGTGTCCAGTCCTCCAGCTAATCCAGCGAGTCCCTCAGGATGCAGTAATGCAAAGACTTGCTCCTCTCATGTTGTGAGATCTGGGGGAGGAGGTGGGGGTCCAACACCAGTCCTCTGTATAGTGAGCTGGTGCCTTGCTGCCACGGAACGTACCTTCCCCATAGGTCGTTCCACCTCTTCCTGATGTCGTCCCTTGTTCTTGGGTGCTGTCCCACGGCGTTGACCCCGTCCACGATTCACCGCCATAGCTCCATCTTCCTGGCAATGGATATTTGCTATACCTGTGCTCCAAATAGCTGTGGCTCTACCGTGACAATTTCCTCCACCATGACCCTTAACTCTTCATCAGTGAAAGAGGGGTGGCCTTTGTGGGGACATGGGTGTTGTGTATGTTGGTGAGAGTGTGTTGAGTACTGTGGTGGGGTGTGTGATGTGGGGTGCGTGAGGGATGTATGGGTGTATGTGGTGTGTGTGTCTAGTTGTCTCTGTGCTGCTCGTGTCAATCTCCTGTTGTTTGTAAAGGGTTGTGGGTAATGTGGGTGGGTGTTTTATGGTGCTGTGGGTGAGTGGGTGTGGTGTGTGTATGAGTGTCAGGTGTGTTTTTTTTAGTGTTGGCCAATATAATGTTGTTTTGTATATGAGTGTCCATTCTGAGCGTGGCAGTATATACCGCCAATGGTTTACTGCCATTGAATGTCCACCGTGGTGATTCGTGGGTCATAATGTGGTGGGCATTGTTTGTTGGCGTTATGGTATGGGTGGTGGTACCACCACTTTATCACTGACCTTTGTGCTGGCAGGTTTGTGTATGTGGCTGTATTATGTCGGATTGGTGTGGGTGTGTGTGTCATAATATGCGGAACAGATATTCACCACCGTAGCAGTATGTTGCCGGCCGTCACTGTGGCGGTAAGTAGGATTTACCGTCAATGTCATAATGAGGGCCTATATCTCATTTTGATATAGTATATATCAATATAGTTTCCTACTCTGTGTGTCTCAGTATATTCATCATTGTACAAGTGAGTCTCTTTGTGATTGCATCAGTGTGCACCTGGGTATGTCAGTGTATCCATCAATGTATGCCTTGGTGTATGGCTGGGTGCGTTACTGTCTGCATTGGTGAATATACAACTGGTCTGCAATGTGTCACTAGATATATGACTGACTCTATCCTTTTGTTATTAGCTATATGAGTACTGTATCTCTACTAGAGTGCATATATACCTTTTCACAGGGGTCTAGAAGCTAACATCTCACACAGTGAAACTCAGAACGACATGATTCATGTTTTAATAAGAAACCACTCCCTTCTATGGCCTACATGCATCTCAGTTAAAGATTGAGTTATCCGTGGTAAATGGGGTGTATAAAGTTTCTTAAACATATTTTGTAATACCAAGTCAAGTTAAGAATAAAACTATGTACCTAGCCTCACCATAAGCAGCCCAAAATATATTTAAACCAGAACTTATCTAAATTTGAAACTATAGTATGAGTGTGGACAACTACATATTGCATCCACTGTATTAGTTGCTAAAGAGGTCCCATACTACAACATATATAGCTACTGTCTCCAAATGTACATGAATGTATAAGTGGCTGTTTATGTGTGTAACTGAATGAGTTTGCTTTTATACTTTTAAAATTAAGTGCATTATTAACAGTATAGATTAGAGACTGCATATATAACTTGACATGGCAAGTGCACGTTTAGGACAATAAAAAGTAAAAGGAGTTTTTAAAAATCTTTTATACACACAGCAACCTTCTCTATGGCATACATACACCCTTTCTGAGAGCTTCACTGTTAGACCTGACAGCCTTAGGGTGTTCATCCCCCAACTTGTTGCCTTCCTCACTCCACTTTTCTGACACAGTTTTTGCTGTCTTTAGGACTCTGCACACTTTACCACTGTTAACCAGTGCTAAAGTGCATATGCTCACTCCTTTAAACATGGTACATTCCATATTGGCATATTTAATTTACATATAAGTCCCTAGTAAAGTGCACTACATATGCCCAGGGCCTGTAAATTAAATGCTAATACTGGACCTGCAGCACGGATTGTGCCTCCCTCACAAGTAGCCCCTTAGCCATGTCCCAGGCCTTCCATTGCAAGGCCTGTGTGTGCAGTTTCACTGCCACTTCACCTTGGCATTTAAAAGTACTTGCCAAACCTTGAACACCCAGTTTTCTACATATAAGTCACCCCTAAGGTAGGCCCTAGGTAACCCATAGGGCAAGGTGCTATGTAGACACATATTTTGCTTTCATTAATGACCGAGCTGACAAAAATATCTGGAATGCACTTCTCAGTTCAAAGAAGACATTTATAATTACTTCACCACAAGGTTCCTAAGAAGAGATTAGTAGGTCGAAACACACGTTTAAAAAATAGTCACAGCTATGAAAGGAAAATATATCAAAATGATTCTCAACTGCAATGCACACAGCAAATATATGTGGTTATATTATAGCATAATTGCAAAGCAAAAAATAAAGTTAAAATTCATCACCGTAGGGCCTGCCAAGCTCTTCATCTTTCTCATGCCAGCAAGAAAATGACCCCGTTCAACTGCGATAAAGAGATATCCACCCTCACGGGACAAATGTGTGTCAGACATTCGACGTCCAATCCTGACCGAGGTCTTCGAAATTCCACCGCTACAGAGCAGGGCCACCTTTTTATATCTTAAAGAGCCGAAAGGGCTTTCTGGAGAAAACCCCTCACACGGAAGAGAAATATTGAAACATGCTGGCTACTGTAGGTCAGAGTTGGAAGAAAAACATTGAGAACTGGCCAACATCTCAAGGCTCTCCCCCCAAGGCCGAACCGTTCCCTGCACTGAAAAAAACATGTACATTCTTATTATGTTGACTGACTAACTGTTCGGTGAGAAAGAATATGAAAAACAAGCACAGTTTACCATGTGGAAAAACACAGCTCAACTGCAATGTCTAACGCTACGAAAAAATCAATAGGCAGCCAAACTAAATACAAAATGTAATCTGCAACTCGTGAACACTGAACAACTAATGCAGATGCAAGGTGATGCAACACAAAGTCAGTGGTCAAACATACATATTTCCATTACAACACAAGGCAGGACATGTACTTGCTTGTTTTCTGTGTCCTGGTAGTGGAAAACTCCTAAATTCATTTTCCACTACTGCGAGGCCTGCTCCTTTCATAGGCTAGCACTAGGGCTACCCTCATATACTGTTTGAGTGGTAGATTCTGATCAGAAAGGGGTAAATAGGTCATATTTAGTATGGCCAGAATGGTAATAGAAAATCCTACTTGTTGGTGAAGTTGGATTTTATATTACTATTCTAGAAATGCCACTTTTAGAATGTGAGCATTTCTCTTCATTTAAATCCATCTGTGCCTTCTAGCCTGTTTCCAATCCATGTCTGGGCTGGTTGACAGCTCCCTTGTGCATTTCACCCAGACAACCACAAACACTGGATACTCAGTCACACCTGCACTCATCTGCATACTGAATGGGTCTTGTTGGGCAGGAAGGGTGGAGGGGGCCTGACACTTATATTTCAAAGGCTAGTGGCCTCCCCTCACACAATGGACTGCCAGACTCCCTACTGGGACCCTGGCAGACAGGATTGTGCTGAAAGGGGAACTTGTGTACTTCAAAACCACTCTTTGAAGTCTCCCCCACTTCAAAGGCATCTTTGGGTATATAAACTAGGTCTCTGATCCCACCAACTCAGACACTTCCTGGAACCAACCCTGGATCTGGACCTGAGGTACTGCCTGGCTACCCAAAGGACTCATCTAGCATGGTTTGCTGTGAAGGACTTCTGCCCTGCTGTTGCCCTGCTGCCTTGTTGACCTCTGCCTCTGCTGAGAAGTGCTCTCCAAGGGCTTGGATTGAGCTTGCCTCCTGTTTCCTGGAGTCCCATGGCCAAAAAGACTTCAACAACTACCAAAACTCCTTGTGCGCCAAAAATCAACACATGGCCCGCAAGAAAAAATGCACAGCCCACTTTGTGACTGAGAAATCGCCACATAGCTGACATGGAATGACGCAGCCCGTCCCCCGAGTGGACCTCTGATGCAGCACCTGCTTTGCGACCGAAGATTCACTGCACTACCCAACCAGAACAACATACAGCCGAGCAGGAACAACGCAGCCCGATTCCTCGAGTGGAACATTGACACAGCGCCTGCCTCACAACAGAAAATTCGATGCATCGCCTCACCGGATAGATGCAAGCACCTGTGTCTTCTCCAGCGCATCAAGGATTTCCCGGCATCATCCCTGGGCATCCAAGAAGAACCCTGCGCTGCAGAGAGGAACCCGGACTGTGTGCTGAAAATCAAGCCAAACCCCGTGCTGCGGGAAAAGAAACAACACAACGTCTATGCAGCACTGTAAAAAATTACCCACACCCTATCTTTTCCATGCATCTCATCCTTTGCGATCCTCATGCATGTCATTTGTGACACATACCAGGTACTTTGTGAAATCAAGCATTAACTGTCTAATTTCTTGAAAAGAGACTATTCTACAACTTCTGAAATTCACATTTCAACTTGTACTTATTAAATCATTATCATTTTGACCTTATTTTAACCAGATAAATATATTATATTTTCCTAAACCTGTGTGGCGTATTTTTGTGGTGTTTTCACTGTGTTACTGTATGAGTTATTGCACAAATACTTTAAACATTTCCTTATAAGTTAAGCCTGATTGCACAGTGCTAAGCTACCAGAGGGTGGGCACAGGATAATTTGGATTGTGTGTGACTTACCCTGACTGGGATTGTGGTCCCTAATTGGACAAAGGTGTAAACCTCTGCCAACTAGGGACCCCATTTCTAACATTCACGTTCTACACTGAGAACACGGTTTAATGTTTATTAAGCAGGTTTGTAATGCTAACTGAAATTAACAGTGATTCTTCACACTTAGCCTTACAAGTAGTACACTTCAGTTATGTCTCTGCCCAAGGGATAGTGAAACAATCTCTATCCTTTGTAAATACATGTCACTCGCTCCACGTATTCAACTTTGCAAATATTAATATCCATATCAGTATAGTCATACATATTTAAGTTTTTAAAACTCAGTACAACATTCTTAATCATTTAATGACTAATCAATACATTCTGTATACTAGCTTCAACATAGCTCAGGAACAAGAACGTTTCTAATTCCAACGAAATCCTTTAGTTATTTATTAGATAACTTCTATAATTTTTTACATGAATCATAAATCTACTACTTATATTCGTTATGGAATTTCATAAACAAGTTGCTCAGTTTTATCCATCCACTATACATTCATTACTTTACTAATAGTTTTTTTTAAAATGGCATTTCACGAGACATACCTCATAAATGTGCTTGTTGAAGTGTATGTTTGTCTTTCAGTATCAGTTAGAATGTCTTCTCACTGAAAATGTTCAAAAACCAGATGGTAATCCACTTTTACAGATGGGAACCATTATTAGCAACCTTTTCAACTTTGCTTTCAAACCAATCACAATCTCTCTTTCATGTTAAACTTATGTTCTACCATTTATGACTGGCTTAGTTAACCCTCTCTAACAATCCTCAAAAGACAGCCCAATTCTGTAGGAATTTTCATCAGATCAGTGGATCCACGGCAGAGCTCAGCATTCTCCCGTGTACATCCGCAGATGGATCCCCGGCGCTCATCATGGCCTCCGTGTAAATCCATGGGTGGAGCCGCGGATCCACGGGGAAGTTCAAAATTGATTTTTCCTACATGTTTAAAAATACATACCCATATGCATGACTTTTTCTGACAAAAACAAATATCAACATGAAATAATCATTTTACCTTCATTATTGACACTAGATTTGCCAGTCCTTTTCTAGTCTTTTTCTATTCTGTCCCCACCCCATCCTCCTGCAGCTTTGTTACCATGGTAACACAGTCTGAAACATTTTGCTGCAGCAGGTTACAAGTTCATAACAGTTTTTAAGTAGAGCATGTTTACTTTCAAACCATCTTTAGAAGGTGAGGTTGAAGCTTTCACAATAAACATATCACAGGTACTAATACTGTTTTCCAATTTGCCAATCCAACATTTAGTTACTATTCACATAACCTTATCACCTCACTCCATCAACAAACACATCTACAACAGCCAATGAAATGTGTTCTTTCAGATTTTACCATCTACCCTCCCTTTTAAATAAATATAATTTTAAATCTACCTCACTCAGTTGCAGGCTTCTCCTGGGTACTACTCCAGCTTCCCTCCAAAATGCTCAGAGTGTGGACTGTGTTTTGGGCAAGCGAGAGTGCAAAAAATGTGGTAATGACAGGGCCTTGGGTTTATCTAATGTGCATATCATTTGGGTTGGCCAAAGAGGGTTAAAATGGCATCAATTTCTCCCTTTAGTTGAATCTATTAAGGATTGCCAACATCCAGACATTATGATTGTGCACAGTGGTGGGTATGACCTAGACACAGTTACAGGGGTTGGTTTTGAAATCCTATTAAAGGATACCTTTAGAAAATTATTGACACTTTGCCCACACACTGCCTTTGTTTTTGTCTAACATTTGGCAAAGACAGAAGTGGAACTGGTCAACTTAGGTCTGTCAACAAATAGACGAGTCCAGGAAACATGTTAATAAAACTGTTTCTGCATTCCTCAGAGACCATAACGTGCTTTATATACCACAGCAACTTACAATTTGATATGGATGGTATATACAGAAATGATGGAGTTCACCTAATAGACAAAGGCAACATGGTGTTCCTTCATAACTTGAGAGACTCCATCCTCTTTCATCTGTAGTAATCAGCTACACATCCTAAACACAAAGGCTCTTTTTAGAGCAAATCCTTCAACCATGCACATATTCATTTATTATTAAATACTTACATTTTTAAATTACTGTTAGATAAGTGGATTCAACCGCGGATCTCGAAAACAAAATAAAATAATTCAGATATTCTCAACACGTTTTTATCAATTTGCTACATTTACGTAAAGCCATGGGGCCAGGCAACTCCTACCCTGACCCCTTCATATGCATCAGTGCCCACTTATTAGTCCCGTAACCCTTTCCAGTACATCAAAATGACAGCAATAATTTACCCTTTCAGGTCACACCCAGCCAACAGTATATGAGTATCACGGTGAGTATATAAGTCTTGGTCAAGGTGTAACAGTGTGTGTGAGAGGATGTATGTGGAAGTGGCAGTGGGTATGTGTGTGTGTTTCTGGGTGTGAATCTGGGTGTGTGACCATCTCTCTAGGTCTGAGAGTAGGTGTGAGAGTCTGTCTGGCTGTGAGAGTGGGTCTGTGACCGTCTCCCTTGGTGTGACAGTGTTGGTGAGGGTGTGTGTAGGTGTCTCAGTGTCTAACTGGATGTGAGAGTGGGTGTGAGAGTGTCTCTCTAGGTGTGAGAGTGTGTGTGAGAGTCTCCCTAGATGTCACAGTGGGTGTAAGAGTGTCTATCTGGGTATGACAGTGTGTGTGAGAGTGTCTCTCTGGGTGTGAGAGAGTGTGTAAGGGTCTATCTAGGAGTGAGAGTGAATGTGTAAGTGTCTGTCTGGATGTGAGAGTGGTTGTGAGGTGTCTCTGGATGTGACAGCGTGTGTGTCTCGGGGTGTGAGAGTGGGTGGTAGAGTCTGTCTAGGTGTGAAAGTAGATATGTAAATGTTTGCCTGGGTGTGAGAGTGTCTATTTGGGTGTGAGAGTGTGTGTCTCTGGGTGTAAGAGTAGGTCTGTGACTGTCTTTCTGGGTGTGACAGTTTTTGTGAGTGTGTGTCTATGAGTGTGAGAGTCTGGATGTAACAGTGGGTGTGAGAGTGACTCTCTAGGGGTGAGAGTGAGTGTCTACCTGGATGTGAAAGTGGGTGCGAGAGCGTCTCTCTGGGTATGACAGTGTGTGTGAGAGTGTGTCTCTGAGTGTGAGAGTGTGCAAAAGAGTCTATCTAGTGTGAGAGTGAACGTGTGTCTGCCTGGATGTGAGAGTGGGTGTGAGAATGTCTCCCTGGGTGTGACAGTGTGTTTCTGGATGTGAGAGTGGGTCTGTGACTGTCCATCTGGGTGTGACAGTGTGTTGATAGTGTGTCTAGGTGTGAGTGTCTCTCTGGCTCTGAAAGGGGTGTGACAGTGGCTGTGTTGCTGTGAGATTGGATGTGACAGTGTGTGCCTGGGTGTGAGTGTGAGTGTCTTTGTAGCTGTATGAGTGGGTGTTACAATGTCTCTGAGTGTGAGAGTGAATGTGAGAGTGTTTGTGTAGGGATGAGAGAGTGGATGTGACAGTGTCTCTCTGGGTGCTTGGGTGGTTGAGTAGGTGTTTGAATATACATACTTTTTTGATGTTTTGTGAGAGCTGCGAATCCACCCGCGGATTCACACCAAGGGCTGTGCTGAGCCCCATGGGTGGATCTGCTGTTATTGGCAAAACAGAAAATGCTCCATCTATGGAAGCTAGGTCCTAACTATACCTATATAGTGGCGACCGCCATTAGGGTATATATATCTATATATATCTATATATAGATATATATATATTCAGACAAGCATCGCCATCACACCAGCCACTTACTAACGGTGAGCCACAGGCAGGGCGGCGACCCCTCATAAATGCTTAAACGTTGTCCAAACATCCCAAGATCAGAATCCCGCGACGAAAAACAACAAGCCGGGACTCCATGCAAAAGCGTGTTTTTACTTAAACAAAAGAAATCTTAACGCGTTTCGGAGCAATGGCTCCTTGTTCACAGGTTGCATGGAGTCACGGCTTGTTGGTTTTCATCGCGGGATTCTGATCTTGGGATGTTTGGACAACGTTTAAGGATATAAATATAAAAAATATAGTCACTAAACATTTGATGATTCAAGCTCATACCCTTCAAGAACATGACTTAGGGGCTGATTTATATATTGCTGGTGAGGATACTCCGTTACAATGGTGATGGAGTATCCTTACTGCCAACGTAATGGTCCACTTTCCCTATTTATATGCGGGTGGAATTTTGGTGTAACCACGGACGAGACTACTCCGTCTCCACCATGGTTACACCTCTCCAATGGCCCAATGGAGTAAATCCTATGGGGGCATTTTTTTGTTTTTCAAAAAGAAAATCCCACTTCAGGATTCTCTTTTTAAACATATAATAAATATGTTTGACCGATAGTGCCGTCATGTTGAAGGAGTTATGTGTCAAACATGAAAAAGCATTGACAGGAATCACTCTGATGGCAGTTCCTGTCAATGCTTCAGAAATGACCGCTGGCTTAGCAGTCATTTCTAAATTTGGTGGAAGGGGACTCTGTCAGGATGTTGGAGTAATTTACTCTGTCGCCATGACAAATTTACCTCTGCCAGCCTAATTATAAATCAGGACCTAAGTCACCACTTATTCTTAGAGGACTAATCCCAGTTTCAATAATTCGAAAATAGTTAATCTTCACAGTTATTTTCCTCAATAATACAACTTTTAATGGTCTGTGGATGCCTGTAATTAATTAAAACCCAGTTTCAAAAGTTTCAATAGTCCAAACAAAGTTCAAGATCAAAGATGGTTTTTATCACAATAAAGTGTTTACTGTGATCCTCAGTAATTTAAACCCCATTTTCAATAGTTCAAAATTGGTTCAAGTTTATAGTTCAATTTCATTAACAATACAGATGTGGGATACTTTGTTGTGGCCTACCCATCTCTGCAAACAATTGTCAAATGGCAACTGGTCCCCAGAAAAAGGAAACTGAAATCCAGCAGCAAGTCTTTGTTGTAGCAACATTGTAGCACAACTGGCTAGCAAAGATGCCATCAAACATTAGTCAAGTTATAACAGTAATCAAAGATAGCTGCTAACTCTCTGGAATATGTACGAGTTCTGCCTGCTGGGTATCATAGTTCACATCTTGTGCGCTGTCAAGCTATGGCCTGCTGGGAAACAAATTTCAAGTTTATTGAGCTGTCAAGGAGTCACAGGACTCTGCAATAACCAGTGATCTCTTCTTCTCTGCAAGACACCCAGCGAACTTGGGCCTGACACACTGCCTCCATGTGCATTACTCCAGCGGTGGCTCTACCGCTATGGCGGAGGAGCATCGCCTCCCCCACAGTAGCAGCCACTGCAAACCTTTACCAACCAAACAAAAATAAACTAAGTTTATTATTGTTTGGTTGTTAAAGGGGCGGGCCCGTGGGAGATGACGGGGCACTGTGCACTCCCCTCAGTGCTCATGTGTGTTTGGCCGGCTGTCTCGGGCCGACCAAACACACAAGCGCACTGTGCTCTCTCCAGCCCGGCACTCTGGTGCCGGGCTGGAGAGAGTAGGCACAGGCTCCCAGTCTGCCTGGGAGCGTCCTGGCTGGGCCCTCCAACCAATCCTAACACTGCTCTGAGCAGCATCCGATTGGCCGCAGGGCAGGCTGGGAGCCTGTGCCTTGTGTGACCAGGAAAAAGGAACAGCAGTGTGGCAGCAGGATGGCAGGTAAGTGTTTTACAATTCTTTTTATTTTTTATTATTATCCCCCCGCCTGCCACACACTGCCCCGCCCATCCCTTTTAATCGCCACAAGCCACGACTGCATAGATCCTACAAAACATCAAGTGGCACCTCCAGAGCAGCTTGCTGGAAGTCAGGATGTCTTACATAAAAAATTTAGAAGTAGGATCTCATGCTAGCTCCCCCTGACCAATGCCCTTTCAATCCACTAACTACACCAATAATCTCTTATAATTAATTCATCTAAACTTCTATGTACCTCATATTTATGTTCAGAACTAATTTCCACTGGGATTGGATGTGAAGCAAGACGTGTCTTTATAGACCAAAGTTTCAATAAAGAAACATGATAAACTTGGTGGACTTTTATAAGCTGAGGTAACTTCAATCTAACAGCAACTGCATTCACAATATATTCCATCATTAATGGACCTACATCCTTAGGGTGCAATTTAGAGGATTTTTTAAATGCAGTTTTGTAGCACATAATCACTCCTTTTCACTTTCAACATACTGAGGTGAAGGACTTCTTTTACAACAAGCACAAAACATGTAATCCTCTTTAGTGTTTTCCAAAGCGTCTTAAGCAGATTTTTGAATGTTAATTAACTTAGTTACATGTTCTTGCACAGAGGGAATAGAGGTAGATACCAAGTGATTGAGAGAAAATATACAGGAATGATTGCCAGACATAAAAAATAAAGACAACATGCCAATGGATGACAGCTCTGTGTTCTAAGGTCACCGTGCTAACCACAACGTTTGCCTCTAGTACTCTTCTTGTACGTTAGGCAACATGGGGCAAACGTTTTGGCATCTCATGTACAGTTCAACGCATTGATTCACTGTTTCTATTTGTTCATCCATCTGAGTATGATAACTAGTGGACAGAAGAACTTTCATGTCTAATTCCTTACAGAGATAAGACCAGAGCTTTCAAATGAACTGAAACCCTCCACTAGTATTTATGACCTGCTTGCATAGGTTCTGTAGATTCTAAAGTTTGACCTACTTCTGAATGAGTAAATACAGAAACACTTTTGTCTATGAATTAGTTTTCTATTACTGGCGTTCAGTATAACAATGATCTAAATGTATCACTACGTCTATAAGCTTTTCACACGTACATGGAGGACACCTTACGTGTGTCAGAATATCTTTTAATTAGTTTGTAACCCTTGATAAAATTAAAATGTACTTTTTTCATTGTGCCAATCAGTCTCAGTTACCAAATGTCTAAACATAGTAATATCTCAACACATGTTGATGACCTTGCTTCAAATTAATCAATTTATAATTGAAAGAGAATGTAAGTGAATCACTTTTTTATTTCAGAAATTTTAATTGATTTTCCAAAATAATAGAAAACAAGAATTGGGTACAGTAGATATCACAAATAAAGTGAAATATATCTTCAATATAAGAGCAGGCCACACCAAGGTATTCTTGCATTAATACTATGGCAAGAAACAAATGTAATACTTTGCATTGCCTACTTGTCCTTACTGACACCCGTTAGTCCCTTATGAAGAACCAGTCAAGGTATTCTGTCATATTTAAAGTGTACAGGGAGTGCAGAATTATTAGGCAAATGAGTATTTTGACCACATCATCCTCTTTATGCATGTTGTCTTACTCCAAGCTGTATAGGCTCGAAAGCCTACTACCAATTAAGCATATTAGGTGATGTGCATCTCTGTAATGAGAAGGGGTGTGGTCTAATGACATCAACACCCTATATCAGGTGTGCATAATTATTAGGCAACTTCCTTTCCTTTGGCAAAATGGGTCAAAAGAAGGACTTGACAGGCTCAGAAAAGTCAAAAATAGTGAGATATCTTGCAGAGGGATGCAGCACTCTTAAAATTGCAAAGCTTCTGAAGCGTGATCATCGAACAATCAAGCGTTTCATTCAAAATAGTCAACAGGGTCGCAAGAAGCGTGTGGAAAAACCAAGGCGCAAAATAACTGCCCATGAACTGAGAAAAGTCAAGCGTGCAGCTGCCACCAGTTTGGCCATATTTCAGAGCTGCAACATCACTGGAGTGCCCAAAAGCACAAGGTGTGCAATACTCAGAGACATGGCCAAGGTAAGAAAGGCTGAAAGACGACCACCACTGAACAAGACACACAAGCTGAAACGTCAAGACTGGGCCAAGAAATATCTCAAGACTGATTTTTCTAAGGTTTTATGGACTGATGAAATGAGAGTGAGTCTTGATGGGCCAGATGGATGGGCCCGTGGCTGGATTGGTAAAGGGCAGAGAGCTCCAGTCCGACTCAGACGCCAGCAAGGTGGAGGTGGAGTACTGGTTTGGGCTGGTATCATCAAAGATGAGCTTGTGGGGCCTTTTCGGGTTGAGGATGGAGTCAAGCTCAACTCCCAGTCCTACTGCCAGTTCCTGGAAGACACCTTCTTCAAGCAGTGGTACAGGAAGAAGTCTGCATCCTTCAAGAAAAACATGATTTTCATGCAGGACAATGCTCCATCACACGCGTCCAAGTACTCCACAGCGTGGCTGGCAAGAAAGGGTATAAAAGAAGGAAATCTAATGACATGGCCTCCTTGTTCACCTGATCTGAACCACATTGAGAACCTGTGGTCCATCATCAAATGTGAGATTTACAAGGAGGGAAAACAGTACACCTCTCTGAACAGTGTCTGGGAGGCTGTGGTTGCTGCTGCACGCAATGTTGATGGTGAACAGATCAAAACACTGACAGAATCCATGGATGGCAGGCTTTTGAGTGTCCTTGCAAAGAAAGGTGGCTATATTGGTCACTGATTTGTTTTTGTTTTGTTTTTGAATGTCAGAAATGTATATTTGTGAATGTTGAGATGTTATATTGGTTTCACTGGTAATAATAAATAATTGAAATGGGTATATATTTTTTTTTGTTAAGTTGCCTAATAATTATGCACAGTGATAGTCACCTGCACACACAGATATCCCCCTAACATAGCTAAAACTAAAAACAAACTAAAAACTACTTCCAAAAATATTCAGCTTTGATATTAATGAGTTTTTTGGGTTCATTGAGAACATGGTTGTTGTTCAATAATAAAATTAATCCTCAAAAATACAACTTGCCTAATAATTCTGCACTCCCTGTATACATAGATATTAAAAAAAGGGGAGGCATAAATCAGCAGTAGGCTGGATCAATGTGTTTTCTACTTATGCCCTTGATTGGTGATCAAATGTAGCGCCATTCGTTTCTGTTGTTTCTGGAAAAAGAAAAAGAGATGATGGATAGGGAAGAGTGCAGGGTAGAGGAAAGGGTTCTGTGATATTCATCTTAGACAGATACAAGAAACGGTTCTGTTCAAAAGTTTATAGGGAAACAATGGTGTAGTTACATATCAGGCTGAGGTGTGCTCACATTGGTCCATATTTATTATTTTTTAGCACCGCATTTGCGTCATTTTTTTATGCAAAAGCGATGCAAACGTACAAAATACAATTATATTTTGTACGTTTGTGCCGCTTTTGCATAAAAAAATGATGCAAATGCGGTGCTAAAAAAGGTATAAATATGGGCCATAGTTTTATAATTTATATGTTTCATGGTGATTTGCTCTTTTGCAAGTAAAAAAATCAAATTTATTCCAAAGTTGTTTGGAGATGCTGGTTGAGTAAATATTTGAGTAAACAATACTGTCTGCTCTTCTTGTAATGCAAACCCAGGCCTACCAGGTGTGGATTGATAGTTTGGTGGGTTTTTCCAGTTGATGTGATTTTGATGCCTAGTGCTAGGACTAGGTTGATTAGTAACAGGGCTACATGGCTTACAGCTGGAAAATTTTCAAACATACACAGGGCGGCTGTGGTATAGTTAGGACCCAGTTGTATATGAAAGATTTCTTGTATAAATATTTGAATTTCCTCCCAAAACAACTTATGGCATAGGCAACTGCATAGCATGTGATAGAGATCAGCTTTCTCTTCACCGCAGTTCTCAACACTAGTTTGAGTCTAAATGGCTCTGTTTGAACAGTTTGCCTGGAGACCAGAAAGCATTATGAATGGTTCAAAACCTAGAATCTTGCCCGATTTAGTTATTAATGCTTTAAGATTTTAAAAGTTATAAAAGTTTAAGTTGGACATATAGGCCCTCATGTGGTGAGGACCTCCACATTATGAGTGTGGCAGATTAGCCGTTGGCAACCCGCCACATCTGCACTCATACCACCACAGTGGTATGAACCGCCGGGCCGGAGATGTTCATCTCTGACCCGGCGGCCACAGAGTACCCCCAGCGGTGTTATGAGCTGGCCTACCACCATGGTTTTCGCAGGTCTGGGAGCTGCCCTCGTTTCAGGCCTCTCCCTACCAGCCATCCTGCATGACCCCCAGGCGCCCATCTGGGCGGGGGGCCAGAACACGGCTACGAGGGCAGAAGTTGCCCCTCTTGAAGGCTGTTTTGGAACCCCCAGCTCCCTCTGTAGTCCCATCAGCATTAACCCCTTTGGGAATGGGGGCACGAAGTAAACGTGTGGAAAAAGGTAAAACTTCTAACATTTCTATACCTTCGGACTTGCGAACTGAGGGAGGGGGGACTTTTTCAGACTTTCAAGCCCCTTCGGCTAAAACCACTGCAAGTTTTACCTCCGGGTGGCAAAAAGTTACCCCCTCCCTTAGGTCTTTCTTTAAAATATTAGACCAGTCCTGCGCTTCTCAGACAACACTCGCCTCTTTGGTAAACAAACCTGCAAGTATGTCTAACTTGGCGGAAGCTCTACCCCCTCCGCTGATTTCGCCGCACTCTCTGGTTATGCAGCAGATAGATCAGGATACAGCTGGGGGGGATTCTGTACTCCCGTGTGAGGTAGTCTGATAGAACCAATGTAGCACGCACGGACTCACTGCTTCAGTCGTTACTGAATGAAATGAGAGACAAATTCGCCATCTCTGAATCTAACCAAGCTAAGATTCAGGGGCTTTGCGGTGGTCTAGATGTGAAAATTACTAATCTTACGGAGAGACTAGGAGCTATGGAATTCGCTATAGGGGCATTACAGGCAGAAGTGGAGCTTAATTCTCATGAGGTTCAGGCACTGAAATGAAGTGAGAAGGACCTAAGGGAGAAATTGGAGTCTCTGGAAAATCACTGTAGGAGGAACAAGCTCAGATTTCTGAATATTCCAGAATGTATGGAAGGGGACAACATTAAAGACTTAATAATATCCTTGATCAAAGACCATGTCCACCCACAATCTGGTCTTGGAAATTCAGAGAGTCCACCAAGACCCTTTCAAGAGGAACCCTAATAAGGAGAAAACTAGAAAGGTCCTGGCTAATTTTGCCTCATACCGAATAATAAGAACTGATTCTGGCAGAAGCTCTTATAGTCCCGGGTTTTCGGCATGAGGGCTGGTCATTCCTAATAAGATCTGAAATGTCTAGGGCAACGTCAGATCGACGCTGGGGAAGGCTATGCAGGAGTGTAGGTCTTTGGGTGCTACTCCACAATTAAGGTTACCCGCCACCTTGAGGCAATGTGGAAAAACAAAATGTATAATTTTTGAGATCCCCAAGAAGCTAAGGTTCTGATTGATCAGATAAAAGGGGAGAGCTAGTGGTTTGTAGAGAGTTTGGGCCTAAGGGTAGTATGAGCCACCCAATAAGGTTTCAAGGAGGGTTCCCCAGGGAGGGTTTGGGGAAAGGCAGTGCACTATTTGCCTTAATGATTTGATTTAGGTCACAATGGGTGGGGAGCAGATGGGGAAAAAAAGAAAAAGAAATTGAGTCCTTGCACGATTGTATAACTGTCGAGGTCAGACAAGAGTTTTTTATTAACTGGGTAAGACATGATGGTGCACCCTGGTGATATTATTAAACTCAAAATTTTGACCTGGAATGTGAATGGCCTTAGGGTGAGCAGTAGAAGAAGGAGAATCTTGGAATTCCTAAGATTGTTCGATAGCTAGATCATTCTCCTGCAGGAGACCCATTTAAGATATGAGGAGTGGATGAGGATTCTTATGTCACAAAGATGGATCGCCCACTTTGCTTGTACTAATCAATCTTGCAATGTGAAAGGGGTTGCGATTATAGTAAAGAATAGCGTTCGAAGTCAGCTGACAGACATCAGGCTTATTCTAGGGGGAGATGGGTCTTAGCAAATATTAAGTTAGGAGGGCTTCAATATACTTTAATATCCTATTATGGTCCCAACGTGGACGATCCAGGCCCACTTAGGGATCTTTATGAGCAATTGACCGGAAGAGCTCAGAACATAATAATTGCTGGCGGAGACTTTAATGTTTTGCTTAATCCTTCCCTAGATAGGTCTACGCCCCAACCGGCTTTTAGTACACCTAGCATGAGAGTTTGCATTACACAATATGATGGAAAATGTTGGCCTGATTGACCCTTGGCAAAGCAGAATGGGTCATACCAAGGAGTTCACTTTCTGGAATAAGAAGCTTGGGCATGCTTCCAGAAACGACTTCTTTCTGATAGACATTAAACTTCGAAATAACCTAATGGCAGTTTCTCACCAGCCAAGCCATCTCTCGGACCACTCTGCTGTTCAGCTGACTATAAGTCTATCTGTCTCTCGTACTTGCACTAAATGGACACTAGATCGCTCCCTCTTGAGACAAGAAGATATTGTTTTTAAGTAGAAAAGGGACTCCAAGGAATTTTTTTAGATCAACTTAGGCTCTGCTCCAATAGCCACGGTTTGGGAAACATGTGAGGCCTTTATCCGTGGAAAACTGATCTGCTATGCTGCCTTTAGAGCCAAGAGAACCAGAATAACAATAAAGACTCTCAAGGATAAACTTTGCACTCTGCAAGCCCAAAGGCTATCCTCCCAGGACCCAACAACGCAGGCAGACCTGCAGTATCAGATCCAGGAAGCCCAAAATTAACTTGGGGCCTTGCTAGAATCAATTGTGAAGAGTAGATGGGGAGCTAGCAAGCTGGCACATTTTGAGTATGGCGAAGGCTGTGGCAAGTTATTAGCTTGGAAGACTAGGTCTGATAACATTAGGACAAGGATTAAAGGAGTGATACTAGGCGAAACTGGCAGAACCTCCTCAGAAGACCAAGACATCATAGGAGAATTTGTCAAGTTCTTTTCTCAACTATATAGAGACGACTCAGTGATTTCGGCAGAGGCGATTGAAGAATGGTTGAAGGGAGACACACTTCCCAAGGTAGATTCAGTTAAGAAGCTGAGCCTCAATCAATGCTTTCTCCCTTGTGAGATAGACAGTGTTATGGCTGGTTTGAAAAATGGGAAGACTTCCGGTCCAGACGGAATACCTGCTGAAGTATATAAACTCCCGAAAGATGAGCTTGCGCCAATCCTGATTCAGCTAATGAACTTGATTTTTATAGATTCTTCACTGGTTCCGTCCCCTTGGAATGAAGGTATTATTACTTTAATACTAAAGCCACAGTAAGATACTAGAAAATATGAGTCCTATAGACCTATTTCTCTGCTTATTAATGATTATAACATTTTTGCACAACTGTTGGCAAGGAGGTTGGATAAAGTGATCAGTGATCTAGTCCATGTTAACCAGAAGGGCTTTATGAGAAATCGACATTTAAGGGATCTGACCCATGATCTAGTTTCTGCAATTGATATTGCATCCACCCATAATATGCCTTTAACATCTCCACAATTGATGCCGCCAAGACTTTTGACCGAGTGAAGTGGCTCTTTTTGCAGGCGGTTATGGACCGTAATTACCTGGGTGACAATTTTCTTAATGCAATTTAAACTATTTATAAGGCCCCATCAGCTTGTGTTCTGGTTAACGGTATCTTATCCCCTCACTTTAAGATCAAACATGACAGTGTTGCCCTCTCTCCCCTCTTCTCTTTAATCTTTATATTGAGCCTCTGGCCAGGAGAATCAGGGCAGACCAGAGAATTGATCCTTTTCATTACCACGGCTGGGTCCTGAAGGAAGCTCTGTATGCGGACGATCTTCTGATATACACACAGAACCCCCAATGTGCTCTCCCAGCACTTTTGGAAATCATTGCCAGCTTTGGAGAAATTTCAGGTTACTTAATGAACGCAGATAAATCTGAAGTAATGACTTGGAATGGCGCGTTGGACAATCCAATGGAAAAAGATGAAATTCGATATCTAAGGGTCAAAGTGGTCAAGAATTTAGCAGAGATGGTCCAGGTGAACTTTGAGCATCATCTAAGGGAAACAAAGAAGCTACTCCTTCAATGGTCCGATCTACATCTCTATCTCCTAGGCACAACTAACTTAATAAAG
Organism: Pleurodeles waltl; assembly: GCF_031143425.1. Lineage (NCBI taxonomy): Eukaryota > Metazoa > Chordata > Amphibia > Caudata > Salamandridae > Pleurodeles > Pleurodeles waltl. The sequence goes on from NC_090444.1 coordinate 1,594,670,453, forward strand.
ATGGTGACACTACCATAATTCACCTTTAACTTTAATGCTATTCCTCTATCTTTTAAAAGGAATGGCTAAGGCGATTGCAGGGGGTGTTAGTTAGCTTAATTTTGTCCTATAAAAAACCCAGAATAGCATGGAAAAGTTGAGAAAGAAAAAGCTTGATGGGAGAATTGGACTTCCGGATTTTCAACTCTATTACTGGGCATTCCAGCTGAAAAATGTTAGATCACTTCTTTATAAGGAACACCTCTCCTCCCGATTCCAGGCTCTGATAGGATGCTTCCGAGACCAGAGTATGCAGTTTCTTTATACATTTGGTCATCCCAAGTATTACAAAAAGGTTAGGCTTAAGACTCTCTTTAATGCTTGTAGTATCTGGTATGTAGTAAGAAGAAGATTGGGTATCCCGTATTACAGTGAGTTGGCCCCAATATGGAATTCTCCTGGTACTCCGATGTGCCTCCAGGGTGTACTAGCTAAACCACTGATAGAGGGAGGAATTGTGCAGTGGGGACAATTAGTCAGTGGGGACTTGGTTAGCTCTTGGGAATCCCTATCTGAAATAACCAACGCTAAATTATCTAGGTTTAAATACCTGCTAATTAAAGGATGGGTGCAAGGAGAACCTGAGGCTGGGTGTTCTACAGGATGGGAGAAGGAAATTACTGGTCCATTAAGCCAAAAGAAAGAGGTTTCCAAGTGGTATTGGGCACTTATACAAGCTGCAGAGGCATCTTGCCCACCCTCTGCAGAGGGATGGGACTTGGCGTTTCCTGCACTGGATCTCCCTTGTCTCTGGCGGACTTCTATGAAGATTCTCTGGTTAAATTTGCCCCTTTGCAGTGGAACCACTTGTTCACCGCCTACTGGACCCCTAAAAGATTTGCTAAAATAATTTCCCAAGGTAAGAGCGGCTGCCCAAAGTGTGATTTAGAGGAGGCAGATGATATACATCTTTGGTGGCAGTGCCCAGGGATTCATACTTTTTGGGAACAAGTGGGTAACCCGATTTCAGCTATTATAAATAGGCGTAGCAAGATAACTCTTCCAATGGTGGTATTTGGGTTATTTGAGACGGCTGAAAGGAGTCTGTGTGATAGATTGGAGAGACCCTTGATGCATCTCTTTTTCTATTTGGTTCTGATAGCCCGGCGGAAAATATGTATCAAGTGGATCTCTAGTTTCCACCCCACTCATACGGATTGGTTGTTGTCAGTTAAGAGAATCTCTGATTTAGACTGTAGTAATGGCTCAGACTTAGAATATGGGAGCCCTTTTTTGTTTTTTACAAAACCACCTCGGTATACATGAGGCCAGTGGGAAATAACTAGGCTTGAGTCTTGGTTTTTGTATGAGCCCAATGATTAAGCCTCTAAGATCCAATAACCTGGAAGTTGGGGGCGGATTAGCTCTGCCCAGCCCCCCTAAGGCTGATGGGGGCCTTTTGCTATCTGAGCCCAGGTGGTCCACCAGGCCGAGACCCTGGTTCTGAATTTGATGTGGTTGATCTTGTCTGTATATGGCTATGTACGAGGACTAAAAAAAAAAAAAGATAAATTTGTCCATGGCATAGTCCACAGAGTGTATGAACACACACTGGAAGAAATTAGGTTTGGGGTCTCTTGGAGTTCCATCTGCTCCTGGTGGTCTAAGGGAAAGTTCTCTCTTTGGGGGTCCACAGTTGCTAGGACTGGGGTGGGTGGAGCAGTGTCCTGTCGTGGCAGGGCCTCCATGACTGTGGCAGGTGTAGTTTGGCCTGATGTTGAAGGACCACAGACGGGAGAAGCCCTGTGCATGTGGTGGTAAACATCAAACATCACCCCAGTCACAGAGAACAAAATAGAGTTGAGATTCTGCATCTCTACTTTGTGTTGCCTCTGGACCTGCTTGACCTCCTAGATCTCTCTTATGGCCTGGCCCATCATGTCTTGAGACTGCTGTAGTGCTCCTGAGACTGGGTCAATGGTGATCTGGGTGCTGGCCCACAGGTTCCCTCCCATGAGCCCTGCCCTGACTACACTGGGCCCTTGAGGCAGTGTGGCCCATGCCACTGGGTTCTGGCACAATTGGAGGTGGTGGTGGTGGTTGCTCAACAGCAGCCAGGACTAGGGAGGGAAGTTGTGGGATGGGAGTTGTGTTTCTCTAGAAACAGGAAGTGGAGGTGGTGTATCCTGAAGCGGTGGGAAGTGTAGATGTGGGACAAGTGTGACTCACTGGAAATCTCTGCCCAGACAGACCAGATGGACCAGGCGTGTCCACAACCTTAGGACTTGCAGGAGTGGTGTGCTCACTGAAGGGTTCATCCTGGTCTGGAGTGGAAGTTTATTCTTTTACAGACAGTGGTCCACTGGCCCTGGGTGTTGGACCTAATATGAATTATGAACAAAATGAAATTAATATCCTGTGTTGTACCTCAAATGTGTCCTCAGCTAAAATGAAGCAAACTAAACATGAAATCAAGAGTAATGATTTAGGCCTTTGTGTGCTTTTTCCTTTTTACATATGCAGGTTAAATTACATAGATGCAAACTTCAGTAGCAAACATGGGGACATGTCCTGAAATGTAAAATGTTATTTAGAATGTGCACATTACATGTTCCAGACATGCAACTCAATAGAGTAGAAATGAGATTTGAGCTGAGCCATTTCAAGACCTATCAGCCTCAAAAGCAAACTATAGTACAACTTATTTGAATTAAAGGCATTGGTCATTCCATAAACACTGCAAAGTAAATTGTTTATCAATGCTACTTAGATTTAGCACGCCACAGAGCATGATTGGAAACCTTTTACTCAACAAACTATAATTTATGCAGGCAGATAAAGCAATTCAATGGAGTAACAAGAAGGCGAAAACATACTGGACCAACACAGCAGATTACGTTTTTATGCAAACCATGAAATGGTGAATGACAAATACATTTCGTCGATGTGGATGGCGGCAGAACCGCCATAGATCTAAATACGGTGGTATGAACTCTGTTAGCTTTACGGGGCACTTGGGCCCACCGCCACGATGGGATGGCGGTATTACCATTAAAATCTAAATCAGGCTCTAAATCAGCAAACTATTATTGATTTATGTCACCAGCTGGAGCCAGATCTTCTGCATCACAATAGGAATCCCACATCAGTAACAGCAATAGTGAAAATAATGGTCCTACTCCATTTTTGGCCACATGATAATTCCAATACACTGTTCAATGTCTCTTGTTTTTAATATATATTACCACAAATACAGTTTGTTGTGATGCTTTCTTTTCGTATTACAACGAACCAGACCAATATCAATTTAAGTACTTTATTCAATTGCCATGACCATAAAAGTAAACAAAACAACATACACACAACTATTAGAAATAAAAACACAGTCTAAATGAAAAAACAGCTACAGCTGTGAATTTCCATAATACTTTACTTAAAAACAAGATATAGATACTGTTAGACCTGGTATCCTTGACATGGTTTCCCCTGCCTTTTTGCCCCTGCTTCCTCTGTTTTTGACTGTGTGCTTGACTTTGTTTTTGCTGGTTTTGGTACTCTGGGCACTTTACTGCTGCTGACCAGTGCTAAAGTAAAAGGGCTCTCTGTGTAAATTGTTACTCTAATTAGCTTTTCCATGATTGGCATATTTGATTTACTAGTAAGTTCCTAGTAGAGAGCTCTAGAGGTGCTCAGGGCCTGTAAATCAAATGCTACTAGTGGGCCTGCAGCACTGATTGTGCCACCCACATGAGTAGCCCTCCAAACATGTCTCAGACCTGCCACTGCAGTGGCAGTGTGTGCGGTTTTGCACTGTCAATTCGACCTGGCAAGTGTACCCACTGCGAGGCTCAAACCAAGCCTTTTCCTATATGTAAGTCACCTCTAAGGAAGGCCGTCGGGAGCCCCATGGGCAGGGTGCAGTGTATTTAAAATGTAGGACATGTACTGTTGTGTTTTTCATGTCCTGATAGTAAAATACTGTCAAATTTGTTATTCACTGTTGCAAGGCCTGTTTTTCTCATAGGTTAACATGGGGACTGCCTTTAAATACTTTTAAGTGCAGTTTACTATTGGGGGCAGATAGGGGTATGGAGTTTGAGATCTCTGAACTCACAATTTAAAAATACATGTTTCGGTAGAGGTGTTTTTTAGATTGTCTGTTCGAAACTGCCGCTTTTAGAAAGTGGGCTTCTTCTTCCTTAATTATTCTGTGCCTCTGCCTGCCTGTGGAATCAACTTCTGGGTCAGACTGACAGTTGGGCTGTTTGTGAATGCCTTCTAGACAGTGACACAAAGGGAGCTGAGGCGTGTCCTGCATATCCTGATGAGTCTCCTGGGCTGGAGTTGGGAGGGAGGAGCTGACACACCTGAAAGGGCGGTGCCTGTCCTCACACAATGCAGTCTCCAATCCCGTAGTATGTACCTGGGGCCAGCCAGGGTAGGGCAGGATCTTGTGAATAACAGAAACTTTCCCTTGAAGTTTGCCTACTTCAAAGGCAGAACTGGGTATAAGTAGAGGACCCAAAACCCCAGACGTTTAGATTAATTCTGGATCAAGAGGAACCTCTGCCAAGGAGAAGAGCTGGAGGAGGAGTACTGCCCCTTTGCTTATGAGTGTGCTTTGCTGGGTTGGCCTGCAGGTGCTGCTTTTATCTGAGAGAGGACAAAGACTAGACTTTGTTGTGTTTTCCTGCTTGTAAAGTGTCTCTATTAAGGCTTGTACTGTGCTTGCCCCCTGTTCTGAAGTCACAGGGCTGGAGGAGACCAAGAAGTTAGCCAAAATACAGCTAAAATTTCGTTTTTTTTCTCACAAATATTGGAATAAAAAGGCTGCAGAGGAAAGAATGTGTTTTTTCCCTGACAATGGCATCAACAAAGGATTTTGCGGTGCTAAAATTAACATCTTTCCAGAACAGGCAGACTTGAATCAGAAAAACACATTTTTTAACACAATATTGGCATTTTACTGGGACATACTCCATTTTTACTATTTTGTGTGCTTTCAGCCTGCTTCCAGTTAGTGACAGAAATGGGTCTGAAACCAATGCTGGATCACAGACAGCTATACATTTCTGCAAAGTAGACGAAATTCTGAATTCAGCAAGGGGTCATTTTTGTAGATCCTTCAAGGTTTTCCTATAGAACGTAAGAGCTAAAATAAAAATATATTGAAATTGAGGTGAAAAAAGAGCCATTTCTGTCCATGTTTTCTTGATTTTTTTAAGCAATATACAGTTATGTCTGCTGGACTCTTCTTGTTGAGGGGATACATAGGGCCTGTAGGTTCATCAAGAACCCTAGGTACCCAGAGCCAATAAAGGAGCTGCACCTTGCAATGGGTTTTCATTGTATACCGAGTATACAGCAATTCATTTGGTGAAATATAAAGAGTGAAAAATAGGTATCAAGGAAACCTTTGTATTTCCTAAATGGGCACAAGATAAGGTGTTGAGAAGCAGTAGTTATTTACACATCTCTGAATTAGGGGGTCACCATACTAGCATGTGAATTACAGGGTATTTCTCAAATAGACTTCTTTGTAACACACTGTCTTACATTTGGAAGGACAAAGGGCAATAACACTTGTTCTTCTATTCTGTGTTCCCCCAAGTCTTCTGATAAAAATGGTACCTCATTTGTGTGGGTAGACCTAGGGCCCGCAACAGGAAACTCAACATGGCCATATCACATTTTCCAAAAGTAAATGGACCTGTTTTTTACGCAGTGCCTAACTGTGGATTTTGGCTTCTAGCTCAGCCGGCACCTGAGGAACCCTAGCAAACCTGTACATTTTTGAAAACGTAGACACCTAGGGGAATTCAGAATGGGGTGACTTGTGGTGCTCTCACCAGGTTCTGTTACCCAGAGTCCTTTGCAACCCTCAAAATCTGTTTAAAAAACACTTTTCCCTCACATTTCGGTGCAGCAAAGCTCTGGATTCTGAGAGGAGCTACAAACGTCCTTCCACCCAGCATTCCCAAAGTCTCCAGATAACAATGGTACCTCACTTGTGTGGGTCGGCCTAGTGCTGTGACAAGAAATGCCCCCAAATGCAATATGGACACATAACATTTTTCATATGAAAACTGACCTGTTTTTTGCAAAGTGCCTAGCTGTGGATTTTGGCCTCTAGCTCAGCGAGCACCTAGAAAAACCTAGCAAACCTGGACATTTCTGAAAACTAGACATCTAGGAGGACCCAGAATGGGGTAACTTGTGGTGCTCTCACCACCTCACTATTTTTTTTTAATTCACTGGCATTTAGTAGGCTTTCTGCCCCCCCAGGGGAGTGGATCAGGGTTAATTGGCCCATCTGCCTATTGGTGGGCAGAACATATTTGTCCGCATTTATGTGGGGTGAGGGTATGGCCAAAACATTTTTTTTTTTTTTAAATCTTCCCTGGTGTCTAGTGGTTTCTGCCTCCTTGGGGCAGATTTTCCTAAAAATAGGCTGATCTGCCCCCAAGGGGAGGCAGAAATGGCCTAAAATAAATGTAGCCCCTTGGGGAGTGACCCTTGCCTAAGGGGCCGCTCCCTCACTGCTAAAAATATATATATATATATATATATATATATATATCCCTGGTGTCTAGTGGCTTCTGCCTCCCTTGGTGGCAGATTGGCCTATTTAAAATAGGCCAAATGGCCTTATAACAAAAATGCACCCCTTGCGGAGTGACCTTTGTCCAAGGGGCCGCTCCCCTTGTTTTTTTCTTAAAAGTAAACAAACTCCCTAGTGTCTGGTGGGGATTTATGCTCAGAAAGACATCAAAGTAAAGGAAAAGCCTTTACTGTTCCTTATGCCTTTCCAATATCCCCCCACCCCCAATCAGAAGAGAAATGAAAGCATTTATCTTCCGATCGCGCTGGAAGCTGAGCTTCCAGCGTGATGGGGGCGACCTCTGATGAGGTCAGTGTACGATCGGACGCTGATGTCATCGGACGTCACGGGGGTTGGGGTGGAAGGGGAAGCAATTCCCCTTCCATCCCTGCTCGGGGGAGTGGGAGGCCCATGGAAGGAGCGCTATGGGCCGGGTGCAGAACAAACTGGCCTCGTCGTCAGCACATGGCAACCGTGGCTGAGGGAGAGATCAGCTCATCCAAGGCTCCCACAGGGTTAATGTCTTGAACCAGGTTACCACAAGTTACCTCAGCCCTTTGGCCCTGATGCTCCAACTCCACTAAAGGTACTTAGCAACAGTGCAAACAATTGGTTCTTTGGTCTCAGAACATAAAATCTTCAGTGCCACCGAGTACTGCCTGACCCCCAGCTGTCTACAGATCGGGGGGATGCAACTCAACCTTGGACATGCATAGCCAGGACAGAAGAGGAAGTGTTGTAAATTTTCCTCAGATTGTAGACATACTGGGCAGACAGTGCTTGGGTTTGCTGTAGATTTCCATTGTGCACAAAATGACTGGAATGGTAATGTGCTTTGATGAAACTTAACATATAGGAGATTAGCCGTAGGTGCCGAAATGTAGTAAAAAAAGGGTTCAAATTTGCTGTGAGATTAGAAGTCTAGGAAGGCTACAGTAAGGTATCATTGGTTCATACTGCTCACCGTTAGGCCCCAAGTATGGGCCCTTTAGGGAGGTTCAACGAACACCCATGATCTCTCCCATGTACCTTCAAGGCCTATTTGGCACAGTGGGCCCGATTACGATCTTGGAGTATGGGATACTCCGTCACAAATGTGACAGATATTCCACCCGCTGTTTTACAAGTTCAATAGGATACAATGGAACTTGTAATACGGCTGACAGGATATCTGTCACGTTTGTGACGGAGTATCCCATCCGCCAAGGTCATAATCAGGCCCAGAGTGTCCCTAATATAGCGTATCTACTGTATTTTATAGTTCTTATCAAGTTTGACTATTTCCTGCAAAGCATTAAAGTACTCTGCTAGGGCAGGTGTGTGCTTTAACCTACGCCAATACAGGACAGGCCTTAAATGTGCTCTATGGATAATCAATTTGATACCCATGACCCACTGTAAAGGTAGTAAGGGTGTAATTTTGGGGAGACTTGCCAAGGATCTAAGGGAGTTGTTTTCAGCTCCACTCAGAGTGGCCAGTCCTGCAAAACCCCACAGCTCGGCACCATATAAGACACTTCCTTCTGCCTTCTTGCTATAGACCCTAAGTGCGGGTACGATCTGCTATTGTTTTTGAAGCTCAGTACAATCTCTGTATCCCAGACACTTGGTGACATAAATTCATGCTGATTTTTTTAACTTGGGAGGACCATAGCACATTACTAGTAAGCCTAATACCAAGGTAATCAAATTCAGATGCTCTATCTAGGCTACTTGCCTCGACAGTAATGGGCCATCTGAAAGACTTGTGTGGACTGATGGTCATAAATTTAGTTTTAGTATGGTTTATTGTCAACCTTCTCTCCACACAGAAAGGTGCTATTTGGTCCATCAGAGTCTGCAAACAGTCTGTTTCAGAGTCTTGTACACCAAGATGTCTTCTGCAAACAAAAGCAGGGGGGATATTTTGACCCGCGATCCTAGTGGAGGCACTCTCACAGTCTTAAAGATAGGCTACCATGTAAAAGAAATAAAGAGAAAAAACAGTTGGGCAAGTTCACATCCCTGACTTACGCCTTTATGTATCCCTATTTATCTTATTAACTTGCCCAGAGAACCCTAGCAAACTTGTGCTATGCATTAAAATATGTAGCAGGTCAGGGGAACTCCATTGTCTTTTTAAAACCTTTCAGAGTTTGTGTCGGGTGCCAGGTCAAAGTGGACTTCAAGTCCACAAAAACTCATGCTCTTCTATCCAATCATTCAATTTATTTAAAATCTGATTACAAAAGACCTTCTGAATGATGTCAATCAGGCTTATCGGTCTGTAATTTAAGGATGAGTCCCTAGAGCCCTTCTTGTAAACTGGCACTATATCAGCTGCCTTGCAGCTATTCAGGATCTCTCTGTCCCTAAGTATTGCATTAGTCAGTTTATTTATAAATATGGCCCAGTTCTCAGGATCTGAATGGAAAGGATCCTCTGGGATCCCATCAAGTCCCACTGCCTTGCCCAAGGCAACACTCTTAAGTGCACATACATTTTCACTCCACTCTATAGTTAGTGAGAGTGAGTTTGGATATAGCCCAAGATCTAAGGAGGCACAAACTTCTACAGCCAAACCTGAGGATATGTCATGTAAATCAGAAATTGCTTATGCCAAGTCTCAGGGTGGACGGGATTTGCCAAAAAGTCTTTATATCTATGCCCCTATTGGCTACCAGTTGCCAGAATTTCTTATTCTCTTTCAATTTAGCAGCCTCACATAAATCCTCCCAGATCTGGGTGTCCCAGCCGCTGCAAGCTTTTGCCTGGGCCTGCTTATATGGTTTCCTTTTTAATCTAATGCACTAAGCATTCCTGCCCTCTAGGGCTAGGCGCAAATAATTTTTCATGCTCCTGCAGTCTTTATTATAGCAAGTGCAGTCAACTTTCCTAGGATGATTAGTCCCTGAGTGTCTCTGCAGAAAACACGGCCCCAGTGTATTAAAGAGTTTCCCATGATTAGATATAACAGTGTGGTTTTTGTCCTGTGAGTTTGTGGGACTATTTAGAGTTGCTATGATGTCTAAGAGGGCCTTATTCATAACCACACTAACATCTGGTTATAGCACTACTTTATCCCACTTAAGTAGGTGCCTGCCATTTGTTGGATTCAAACTAGTAGAGAGTGAAAGTAGAACGTCCACCAGATGTTTAATTAGGTTGGTTAGTGTACAGTGGATGCCATTATGATCACTATTGCTCCTGATGACAATCTTCAAATCCACTACAGACCTCCACAAAGGGAGAGAGATCAATATTTAATCAATCCTACTGGTGTAATTAGGGTGATTGTAAGGGTAAAGCGCTTGTAGATCAGACTTCACGCACCATTGCATGCCCACAAATTGTATAATTGTGTAAACAAAAGTAGTTGGTATGCTACATTTGTCCATAGCTTCACAAGAGCAATGTCTAATGCTGGAACACCTCATTCCTCGTCCTCCACCTCGGTGAGTGAGTAAACGATATTTTCCAGAGTTTCAAAGGTGGTATTAAAGTCTTCCACAACAATTTCATGTCTTTTGTGTTGAATTGTTCCCTATGAGCCCTGAGCTGTTTCAGTGTCAGTGTTTCACCTCCTCTTCTAGCCCCTCGATTTGACAGGTAGATCTTACAATTGTTCTCCCCGTGATGGTTATAACTTGAATGCCAGGAACTTGAATGCTAGGGGATGAAATGGCAATAGAACACAATTTAACATTAAAAGAAGTTCATATGCAAACAAGAAGATCACCAGAATGGAGGCCCTTAGCGTTAGAGCTCACGGGACAGAAAAAATTAACACAGCCTGGTCTATGTATTTGGTCAGGGCTCCAGGTTTCTTGGAGCAGACATATGTCAAATTAATCTATAAATGTACCCCACACAGGATCACCGAGCTTGTTGCACAAGCCTGCCACATTCTAGGTCAAAATGTTTATATCACTGAGCTTCTTAGTTTGCATACCCTTGGAGGTATAAGTAGCTCTACTAGGGACGATACACAAGGAACACCTCTAGGGTGGATTTTATGTGGCAGTGACTCAGTGCCAAACAAAGGCTCTTTGACTCTATTTGATGTGGGATGACACCTGTCTCCGAGTCAAGACACCATTAACATTCCCAGGACTTTATTAGGGGATGAGGGGCAAGGAGCAAGACGGGGGCAAGTTGGACTAAGTTTAAACTGCATCGAAGTGCTAGTTAGGGGATTTTTTCGTAGTTTGAGTCCCACAAGCCCTTCCACCAGATACTCATACTTCAATCTAATCTCAGTATAGTCGTGGGTCCTGCTATGGGTGGATGGATTATGAAGTCTTCTGGCATGTAGAATATTTGAGCGGATTAAGAAGTAACAATTCCGCACAGATCTTACATAGGGGTGCATTTATTTATTAATGAATCCTCATGTTCCCTAACCCCTGTAGGCAATTTAGGGAGCTTTGTCAAAAATTCGCATTTTGACATCCCCGCATAATTCCCTGGAATCCTTGCTGTGGGGGGCCCTTTCCTTGTAAATAAAGGGTAGGCGTGGCACATTCTAGGCAGGTCTTTAGTAACCTTAATTAAAGGTTTAGAATCAACCAGTGGTGCATGTAACCTATGAGGTGCTAGTGGAGGTCCCCTTTGCAGCCTCTTAGTGGAAAGTTGCTCAGAGGTAGATTGGAGCTTGGGTTAGGCGCCACGGACCTGAAAATAACTAGGTTTAACGCAGCTATTGTTCCGCTTGGTGTGGTCATTTATTAATGCGGTGTATGCACCGGCAGGTATGCTAGGGGGGCCTTGCCACTGTGTGCGGTTTCAGGAGGTGTGAGCTTCCCCACTTCTACCGACAGAGCTGCTAGCTGTGATCGCCAGCCAGTTATCTCACTCTGTAGCTTCCTACCCAACGTGATGATACTAAGCATGTCCACATTTTCATCATTCCCTTGTCCGAGAGCACAGAAGAGCTCCCCTAGAGTTGTTATCACCCATTGCGCCCTCTATCCCCTCGACCTCCCTACTCCTCTGATTCATTACAAGTTGAAAGTATGGAAGGACGAATACCTATTTGTGCAGACAATTGCAGGCTCCAGCGGAACTGCGATATGCTTATAAGAATTGTAGTCAGAAAGATTATCAGCGATAACCCCCTGGGGCTTATTAGTCAATAATGCATTTACACTTGTCGGTTTTACACTAGGTCTGGGGGATTTACTCTTTTGTTTAGCGAATATTGGTGCAATTTTACACACCACACTCCCTTGGCTTGGACCTTTAGCTTCTTTGCCCTCCGCCCCTGCAAAAAAAGGGATTCAACATCCTCAGTTAGAGAACTGATATCCTCAAGCATTGAGTTAGCGAGGGGTCTGTCCGCTGTGTCACAGGAGGTACACCTTGAGCATTTCTTCCTCGGGAAGGCCTCGGTTGCCTTCTTCTTGCCCATGTGGTCGAACTAGGGGCCAGATGTAGCAAAGGATTTGCGCGTTGCAAACGGCGAAAATCGCCGTTTGCGAAGCGCAAATGCCTCTTTGCTATGCAGAAATGCATTTTGCGAGTCGGAACCGACTCGCAAAATGCATTTCCGACTCGCAAATAGGAAGGGGTGTTCCCTTCCTATTTGCAAGTCTGAGTGGTATGCAATACCATTTGCGACCGCGTACGCGGCCGCAAATCGTATCGCAGTTACCATCCACTTCAAGTGGATGGTAACCCACTCGCAAATTGGAAGGGGTCCCCATGGGACCCCTTCCACTTTGTGAATGGACCCAAAAATATTTTTTCAGGGCAGGGAGTGGTCCCAGGGACCACTTCCTGCCCTGAAAAAATACCGAAACTAAAGGTTTCGTTTTTTTTTAAGTGCAGCTCGTTTTCCTTTAAGGAAAACGGGCTACACTTAAAAAAAAAAAAACTGCTTTATTGAAAGCAGTCACGAACATGGAGGTCTGCTGACGACAGCAGGCCTCCATGTTTGCGAGTGCCTATACTCGCTATGGGGCCGCAATTTGCGACCCACCTCATGAATATTGATGAGGTGGGTCATTGCGACCCCATAGCGAGTTGCAGTCGGTGTCTGAGACACCGTACTGCATACCAATTTGCGAGTTGCAAATTGCGAGTCGCATGGACTCGCACTTTGCAACTCGCAAATTTTTTATTTGCTACATCTGGCCCCAAGTTACAGAGTCTCAGACAACCAGTGAGCCAGAAGAACAGTCAGTGTAGGCAAAAAACAGAACACAATTTAAAACAGCTAATGTGAGACACATGCACTCTCCAAAAAAGAAGATAAAGAAATTGACAATAAAGTCCAGACAAAGTCACACTCCTGCAGAAGGCCAATGGGGGATCAAAAAGGTGAATAACTAACATAAAGTACAATTCTTACGGCAAGCTACGAGGCGATCCGCATGCTCTCCAACATTGTGGTAATGGCAAAACAGGGGTGCAGACAGGCGTAAAACGGAGGATCGCAAAAAAGGAGAGCATCCCATGAGGTCCACGCAGCACTACTCCTTGATTTAATGCACAAAGGCTATGACCACCCCAAGGGCGGAGAGGGGGTTACTGGCATACCTGCACATTGTATAAGCGACTTCCCAAATAAGAGCAAAAATCGGTACCTAGGCGTAGAGCCAAAGGGGTGACCATGCCCTGCCTCTTCCTGGGACTGACGGGCCTCGTCCTTTACCGGTCTTCACCTAGGCAAGTTATAGCCCACATGCCAATTACCCATTATGACTAAGTGCATACACATGGTCCTCCTTTACTCTTTTGTAGTTGCAGGCTTATCACATCTTGTGCACACAAGTTGAAAATATTTCCCCTCCAGTGTTTTAGCCTCGCGCTTAGCCAGCATAACTCGTCCTTCAGCTCAGCTTCACTGTACTTTATACAGCTTGGGCTGTTACTTCGAAAATACGTCATGCCCTTTTATTATCATAAGCTAAACTTTTGAGAAAAATCCCTGTATTCATATTCCGTGAGTTGTGCAGGTAAAATCATTTTAATTCAGCTACACACCTTCCAATATTTACTTTTGTAAAACAGAAATGCTCCACGCCTTGACCTAGGTACATTAACCCTATTAGTCTGACTGGAGCCTACTCCCATGCATAGAGGCTCATAAATTATACAGGTCAATTGCCCTGAAAACACTCATCCATCCATGATCTCTTTTGTGCATCTTGCACTGAATATCAGATGTTTTATTACCTAATTCTATGGTTCTCATTTTTTCATTGACCTCAGAAGGATATAAGCCTGAGTGGACCACCACGGTCAGGGCTGTTCATGAGATTTGATGACTGTTGCTTGCATTTGAGGTGTACGACATTCAAAACTACAAATTACTCTGTGTCCTGGTTATTCTGTGACTGAACTATACTCCAGTCTATGTGAAAATCAAGGTCCACATGCATGTGGCCTACTCCTCATAACTTAGCCAAGCACAAGGGAGGCGTGCAAGCACTTGAGTCCTCACAGTGTAGTACCTGACAGTTCTTGTTGTTGTTGAGGCCACACATGCAGACCACATTTCAGGCAGCTGGAAATAGCAATTGGGCTGCTGATGGTGACAGTCTCGGGTCACACAGCAGTACAGATAGCTTTGGGGGGGCAGGTATTTGAGACGCCTCCTGGAGCACAGGAAGGAGTGAGTTATGGCTGTAAAATAGTCAGGCGCATTGCCACACCCTCTTAATGGTCTGAAATAAAATATGTGCTGAACAAAGGTAGGGTCACACAAACTGCATGCTCATCAGTTGCTTGGCGAAATGATCAACTGCAAAAAAAAGGTCATGATGCAAAGGCCTTGCATGGTCATGAGCAGATTGAAGAAATGATGCATTGCAGAAGGAATCAGGAGCACAAGCCTCACATGGTCATCAGGTGCCAGGACAGGCAGCAGCAATGTAGCATGCAGACACATGTGCCTCACGTGAACTTCATCCACAGAGTAAGAGGTGGAGATTTAGGGTGAAGGTACACAGGCCTTTCACGATTATTAAGCACAGAACAGGATAAAGCATGCTGGCTTCAATGGTTTCTGTACGCAAGAAACAGCACAGATACATTTATCTGCAGTCTCGGCTTTTTCTGTCAAGTTGAACTAACCTTGTGCATAGGATCTACCAAAAATGATGCTTTTTTCCGTCTCTCATCATCTCTATTATTTGTTTAGAATAACTCCTTTAAGCTCAACCACTGTGTTCTTTTTGAGGAAGATCATATTTTCTAACTGACTTCCATTAATACTTAACATCCTGTTGTTCTCTACTTGTAGCAATGTATACACAGATTGGAAATTTTATTGTGTTGTGAGCAAAGAGGACTACACCTTCCAGTCACCATCAAGGCCAAGGAGGCGGTCTCTACACTAGACACAGCTGTAGCTTCTTACTGATTGTAGGCACTTTATAGAGCGAAGACTGGTCTCATTGTGTGGGTCCCGTTGTGCTGTGAGCAGGGAGGACTACACCTCCCAGTCACCATCAAGGCCAAGAAAGTGGTCCCTGTATCGGACACAGCTGTAGCTGCTTACTGATTCCAGGAGCTTAACAGCACAAGTGTTGGTCCCATTGTGTAGATCCTGTTGTGCTGCAAGCAGGGAGGACTACACCTACCAGTCACCATCAGGGCCAAGGAGGTGGTCCCTGCACCGGACACAGCTGTAGCTGCTTACTGATTTCAGGTGCCAAGGGTGGGCCCGTCCACACCCGTCGGAGCCCGGAAGAGGCTGGGTTGGGTCACCCCCCCTTGTTTTGTTTGTTTTGCCTGAGAGGAGACGATTTTGGAAGGCAGGTACTGTGATAAGCAAATATGATCCTGCAAAAGAGTTGAATTTAAGGAAGCACACACCAGAAGTATCGATTCCAATCAAAGTAAGCACACTAATCACCCCAAACCCGCTTTGAAAAATAAGATTATCCACTGGATTAGGTACAAAACGCCAATGCCTATCAATTGTGCGCTTAGATATGGTGAGGGCAGAATCATTGCGAGAAGACACTAGAGACTGCAATGCTATCCTTGCGTCCTTCTTGTGTAAAGCAATGGCAGAGGGCATAATAGCAATGGAATTGAGAGCAATCCCAGCAACCTGCTCTGCAATGAGGTTTAAATTGAATAGACCAATCTTTAACCAAGTTTCTATTAAGAGAAATAGCGGCCCTCAGACAAATATAATCTACCACAGGCAAGAAGCGAATGATTTGGAAGCCATAGATTGACTGACTACAACAATGCCACATTAAATTGAGGAGAATGAACCATCTATATGGGGACAGAAGTTTGAGGGAACTGGGGGAATAAGTTATGAGGGGACCATGAACCTGTTAAGAAGGGAACATGAGAGATATAAAACTGAGAAATGGTAAACCAAAGCAAAAGGGTAATTTGAAGGCCCTTACGGACAACAAACAAGATTGTATAGGCTTGGTGTCATGGAATGTAGCAGAGCTAAAAGATAAGCACATGGACCCTGACTGGCAATTTTACATTGAACAGTTTCAGATATGGCTATTACAGGAGACTTGGTTAGGAGAGCCACTATATAAATTAGGGTATACAACTTATCATATTAAAACACTTCCATCCCTTCGAGGTAGACCTTCTGGGAGGTTTAGTCCTGAGGGTTAAATTAACTCTCAATACTATAATTAAATTGCATTAGGTTGACTGTAAGGATATCTTAGGTGTGCGTTTGAGTACCATGGGTAGGACCTGTATCCACCTTTTTAATGTTTACAATAGGCCAAGCAGACGTAACCAGGAGTCCCATATAATAGCAAAATTGAACAGCGCTCTAACTAGTATAAAGTCACAGGACACAATAATTATAGGAGGTGCTTTCAACTGTACCTTTGAGCCAATAATTTAATCTGAAACAAAATTGGGTGAAAGGGATGCGGTTAGGGGAATCCGGCAGTTAGATATAGGCCTCTGGGTTCCATGCACAGTGGCAGGGATGCAAATAACACGAATGACATTGGACCATGATTTGAGAGCATATAACGTCAGGGTCTCTGCAGAAAACTCTGACAGTACAACATATACATTTAGGAGAGGCAGTACACAATCAAGAACAAATTATATTTTACATAGTATTTTTGATAGTTGGCAAAGGATCATTTCCTTTAAGTAGACAGGAGAAAAGGAAGTGACCATTTTCTTAGCTTAGAAATGATGGGATGCACCACTGGGTCACATCAGTTAAATAGAGATCCCGCCTCACCTCAGCCAATAATTGCAAACAATCGGAGAGCAGTTAAGTAGCCCCGTGTTTCTGGTAACCCAGAAGCAATGGCTACTATGTATAATATCTTCAGTGAAGTGGTGGGCCCATATATAGACCAAGTTCCCTCTACCACTTCGATAATGGCCATGCACCAAGAACTTGTAGTATCATTAGGACCCTTACTATCAAAGATGATCAATAATAGTACCAGGGGTAGAGGGTCCATTGCATTGAGACAGAATCCCTGGTATACCGTGGAATGCAAACAGTCAAAAAAATGATTATTGAAAAATCTAAAATAGGGTAGTGTAGGCCAGGTAAAGGAAGTCAGGAATAGTTACAAGAAATTGATGATCACTGCTAAAAGAAGATGGTATGAGGCAAATTGGAATGACCTGGTTCAAGCGGCAAGGTTAAAGGACGGAGCTACTCTTTGTAGAATAGTAGTCAAGAGGAACAGGGACGCACCAGTGCATACAGTACAGCACATGGACCCTGCTACTTTGCTCCAGCACTTCACAGAATTATAGTCCACTGATGAGGAACCCCTATGGGTAATGCAATATTTGGAGACTAACGAGAGCTATACATCATTTTTTGGCACCTACAAATGATAGATAGTATCAAACCAGGGGAAGCCCCAGGATTGGATAAGCTCCAGGGAGATCTTTATAAACATGATAAGGAAGTTTCAGCCCCTTATGTTAACTTGGTCACTAATGCTGTTGCACCTGGAGCACCAATCCCTGTATCATGGAAGGGTGCTGAAATAGTCCCTATATATAAAAAGGGGAGTAGGCAAGAACCAGGGAATTATAGATCCATAAACCTTACAGACATTATGCAGAAAATACATGCATGGCGGATCCTCAATAGAGAGAGACTGGATGGATAGTAAAAATGTTTTAACAGATTACCAAGCGGGTTTCAGAGCATGAGCAATTACTGTGGATCAAGTATTCAGGCTTATGTGTACTATTGGAGGTATTCCAAGATAAAGGGAGGGCATATGTATGTAGATTTTATAGATTTAAAGTTGGCATTCGATTTGATACCATAGGGACACCTATGGGCACCATTAGAGAAGCACAGAGTATCTGCTGATATCTTTAGCCAGCTAACTAGATTGCACCAGGATAATTATGCTAGAGTCCACTGGGGACCGAATGGTGAATAGACCGCACCAATTCAAATAAATGGAGGAGTGAAGCAGGGATGTGTGCTGGCACCTACTCTGTTCTCCCTCTATATTAATGATGGGGTGGATTGTCTTATGAATTGTAAGCATGACTCCCATAATTTGAGTTGGAGCACAGTCCCTGCGATTTTATTGGCAGACAATACAATCTTGATTTCATAGACACCTAGAGGTCTGCAAAATTTATTGGATAGTTTCAGTGTATGCTGTGCTGAGAAAAGACATGGAAATAAACATTGGAAAGACCAAATATGTGGCCACAAAACCTCATAGGAGCTTTAAAAGGGATATTAAGGTAGGAAGGCAAACTCTGGCGCATGTGTCTAACTTTGCTTACCTGGGTGTAACTCTTGATTCAAAGTTGTCATGGAATGCTCAAATACTCAAGGCTAGCATGGTTATGACACATACATCCAGGGCTGTTTCTAATAGATTTAAGGCATTGGTTAGTAAACATATCACACCTGCATTAGAAAATATAACAACAAGGTGCAATCGGACGTGCTATATGGGGCAGAATTGTGGGGTGTAGGTGATATCAGTATCCTTGCAAAAGGAGAAAATAAATTCATGAGAGATCTGCTAGGCCTACCCGTGATGACACAGCTAATACAGTGATTTAAAAGTCAAGCAGTTAAAACATATAACAAATCTACGGCCGTTGCTCTACTGGGTTAGACTATGGTCGACACGGGAGTTGGTTCACTATAAAGAAGGCATTTAAGAAATAATGTGCCTCAGTAGTGGACTACTAGCTTTCCCATGGCTTAAGTAAGTACAGAAATGGTTGTATAAGCTTGGGTTACCAGACTATTGGACAGAGCCGCAATCATGGACACACAGCTCAAATGCCCAGTTAAAACAAATTTATTGGGACCACATTATAGATAAAATTAATGGAGACCCAAATTTGGTCAGTTTAACATCCCAATTCCTGCTATCCAAGCCAATGTCACGTTTTGAGGATGTTTTAGATGTAATTCAGCCACATCAGTCAAGGACTCTATATATGAAATTCCGTTATGGTATACTTCAAATCAGAGGCTTCACTGCCAATTGGAGGTTACAGGAAGAAGAAAATGGTATAAGATGGACTTTATGTACCTTAGAACATTTTGAAGATATTGCACACCTTTTATTTTTTTGCACAGTTTATAAAGCTCCTACAGAGAAATGGATTTGACTAGTATGTAAAAATCTAGTATGTAGGAGGTTAGATGCTTTAAGAGTTTTAAAAAATGATACTGCTCAGCACATAGTTTTTGCAGTGAGTAAATATCTGCTACCAATAGGGTTTTTAAGGATGAATAAGGGCCTGAAATTGTAACCATTGGGGACCTAAGCTATCAGCAAAAGTTGCTAGAAAATGGGTTTGTGTAAAAAGCATGTACTTTATATTTATATTTTCATAAATTGCAATTTCTTTTATTATTGTCAGTTTTATTGTCACTTTTAATGTTTTTTAACTAAAATAAAAGACTGAAATTAAAATGGTTAATTAATAACTAAATATTAATTGAGGTGGATGTTAGTTCACCACAAGTAATAAAGTCACAAACCTCTTAGGTCCAGTCAAAGGTTTAAATCAATTAAACCAGAGCAACAATAAAAATCTCACTCCAATTTAATAAAAAGATGGGAAAACTTAACTGAGAGAAATGAAATTAAAGTCACAAAAATGCTTTAAGGGGAACCAGAGATATGCATTTTAACAGACTTAATTTGCCAGGGCATTTTAAGATGGGAAAAAATCTTCAGTAACACTAACTTGGGCTCCGGAGCTGAGGGTGTGATAGAAAGTGGACTATGGGAATCACCAGTGTCCACCCACAGATAACACTAAAATCTGATTTGAAGTTGGCCCTGTACCCACAGGAAATCAGAAGACAGAGGTCTGGTAAGTCAGAAGCATGTTGATTATAACAGCGAAGGGGACAAGTCAATAATTTCCCGGGTTCCCCCCACATGAGTTTTTAACCCTGCCAAGAGCAACCAAGAGTAAAATTAGGAAGGGTACCCACTTACACAGCTTTAAATCGATTCTGAAGCAGTGGATCCCTTGTACAACAAGAGCAATGACTCCATATAACACACTTTGCTCCAGTCTGAGCGCTGGTCTGTGCCAGAGTTTTGTAGCTCGCCTTATGATGAAGCATGTCACTATTTAGTGGGTGAAGGCAATCTTTATAAACCACTCAGGATCCCTAGACTAGAGGGTGTTCATCAATTTTTGTTAGTTTTCCTCTTTCCTTTCTTGTGTGTGCTTTTGGCTTCAAATCGATAACCATGTATCGAGGTTCTGTGGGCTTCAACACTGTTGTAGTAGTAGTAGTAGGAATTGATTGTATGATTAATTCAAATATTTTACAATATTCCGATCACGAGTAAGCAATACATTTTAGTCCCAAATAAGCAGTACATTAAAAAAACTACAAAAGCAACAATTATACAATAAATTAAAATATAGCAGCAACATGTTTCAACCTTACTATAGCCTTAGAACCCGCCGTAGCGGGCTCTACCGGCTATTAAAGGCCCGCTCCTGCGTTAAATGCACCGAGCCGAAGGCGAGGGCATTTAACAAGGGAAAGGGCCTTTAATAGCCGGTAGAGCCCGCTACCGCGGGTTCTAAGGCTATTAGAACATTCTGCCACTCAGGGCAGAATGTTCTATTTAAAAAAACAAATTGCTCACGGAGCCGAGGGGATTAAAATCCCCTCGGGCTCCGTGAGGCTTTGTTCACAGCTCTTGCTGTGAACAAAGCGAACATTGGAATGTTGCCGCTGCGGGCTTTTACCGGCCAGTAAAATCCCGCAGCACTCCATTGTTTTCAATGGAGCTGCCAACGTTTGAATGTTCTAATATACTGTAAAGTGCTTAATAAAATGCTGGCCTTAATAGGGCAACATTACTGTGACTAATAAAGTGCTAGTGGCTAAAGTAGAGTGAAGATAAGGTGTGTAGCTAAGTTAGTATTGCTGAAGAAACGGAGGATAAATGTAGTATATTAGTTCGGCTAGAAATCACAACCCTTCCTGTGCATATGGGCCTGATGGCAGGTGTGATAATTAACCAATACGTTTTAAGTTGTCTCTATTCCTAAAGGGACTGCACACTGTCTGGTCCCTCTAAAAATGGCAGTGTGCACACAGTGCGTATACAGTCTCTATCCTCACCCAGTTTCAAGGATGGCTAGGCCAATTCCAGAATTGCCCCTTCTCCCTTGACAGCCTTTCAAGTCTTGTTCGCCTCTTTTAAGCATGTTTGTGTGAGGCTGATAAATTTACCAAATTTGGCCAGCTCACTGGGCTCAGTAATAGAAAACACAAGGTTCCTTGCCTCATTGGAGGTTCAAGTTCCATACGCATGGAAGATTTTAACAAGATACGTTGAGCATGCAAAAGTGCTGGGCAGCAGCAAAGTACGTGGTTAAAGGACTCGTACTTATAAGGGTGAAGAATGCAATTAACAATTCTAGAGGTAGAGGAACATTTGGTATTTGGGGCCAGATGTACCAAAGGATTTTACCCATTCTGTGTCTATGGGAAAAAGCTTTCGTACATATGGCCCTTAGTTCTCTAATCCGTAGTCCCATCAGTCTAGCAATCATTACTTGCTTAAAAAAGATTTTCCAGGTATAGCTGCAGGATAAGGAGATATGGCTGTCTATTTTTGTCAACATATGATTTTTCCAAAGCCCGTAGTGGCCAGGAGATCATAAGTTTTCCCAGTTCCCATATTTTCGAAAGTGGCCCTGTCTGCTTCTTTAAAATTGTTTTAAGTGCTGCACACAAAAGATGAAGCTTTTTTAACCCTGTTTGGTTAATTTGGGAGGAGAAGATCAATCTTTGGTGATAGCTTGACCAGGGATTCTTTCCATATTCAAAGATATTCTGAAGGACAGCTTTCAGTGAGTAGGGTAGTGCTTTCATGATCCTTCAACAGTATTTTAGAAGGGTCGCCATGAAGGACCAAATGGCAATTCCATATGTTATGAGGGTAGTCAAAATACCCTTTTATAGGGGTTGAGCTGGAGTTTTTCCATGGATTTGACAAATTGGCCCAGTAGGATTTATTGCCATATTTAATCATCAGGAGAAGTGTTTGCCTGGTTTCTGCATGCTAACTGGGCCCCATTTTACTCTCCTGATCAGTTGTCTGCTATCGTTTCCCATTGCATCATCCACTACTCTCAGAACGTTTTGCTTGCTGGCACTAGCTTTTATAGTAGTCAGAGTCGGAAATGGTCGCTCTTATTGCAAATGGGAATTTCAAAGATTTTTAAGGCCTTTAGGACTTGTCAGTGACGAATACATAATTCAGGGTGCCTATTTCCTTACAACCTTTTTAAAATTTTGCAGCTGCGGCTGTTTCTTCAAGTGTGTGCTAAATAGATTTGAGACTGTAGTTTGTAAGAAGGGAGCGTAACTAGTTTGTACCATGAACCGGCACAGTGGGTCCATTGGCGCTGCCCCTAGATTACGGAAATTAAAGTTGTCCCATATTATGATTTCATGGTTGGTATATTTACAAAACATGGATTCTAAAGACTCACACAATTGAGTCAGTCTGTCAGCCCGTCCTAAGCCAAAGCAGTTGAAGTAGATGTTGGCCAACAGCATTTTTGTCTGCTGATTGTTTATGTTAAGACCTTCCAAGGTGACCAATTGAATCATTTCGTCACACACGTCAATCTTCCTTAACTCGAGTTCTAAGCCCATTCTTGCGTATACTGACAGGCTGCCAGATGGTCTCCCGCAGATGGTTGTTTTTGTTATGGCTTGAGGGGCTCTGTAGAATCCAGGGATTGTTGTAGGGCCCACTGACTAGGTCTCCTGGAAGCATGGTAGGGCTACATTGTTTATAAACGAGTTTGCAAATAGAGATTTGAGTAATTTAGACAGCCCGGCCACATTCCATGATATTTTTATATTTTGCGTTCTCTTTGGCCTTTCGGAGGTAACTGGCCACTCATGCTAGGAATAATTTCAGCTGCCACTCAAAAGATTGGACAACAGCCATACCCAGTCTGTTTCTTGTTTCCCCCCCCAGGCTCTAGAGCAATTCTCCTGTTTGGCTGCGGTCTATTCTAGGTCAAGTTTAGTTGCAAGTATCCTGCCCCTCTCAGGATGCTGTGAGGGTGATTTTGTATCCTTGATGGCTCTCCCTGTTCCTTCAGTAAGCAGTTTGGTGCCTCTAATTTCATGATCTCAATACCCCAGTTCTCAAAAGTCAATTTTGGGGTCAAAATCTCCCCTGTCAGGGAGGAAGTTTTTATCTTTAGTATAGTGGTTTCTCTTTCGTTCTTACTGTTTGCCAGGAGTTTGCGTTCTCCCCCCAGGATATCCTCCGTAGTTGCGCCTGTTAATGTTGGTTTATTTTTAAAAAGATGTAGCATGTCTGATCTCTATAAGATATTATGTTGACCCTCAGATATTGCAGGGTGAGGATCAGTTTTGCTGGTGAAGTTATTCATAGCCTTTTTAACAGACACATTGTCTCTAATGGTGTCATCTGAGGGGTTTTCAGGCATAGACTAATTAGGTCTGCTATTTGAGATTGCCACGTTAGCTGGTTCCTGTAATTTTTGTGGCATAGTTATGGCTGTTAGCTGGCTTTCAGAGCTTTGTCTGGGATGCAGCTTTACAGGCTGTTCAACCTCTGGCAGAGCTTGAGGGTGAGTGTGTGATTTGCTTGCTTGGTTACTGCCTTTCCCTTGAAAATTGGGCAGATGGTAGCTAGGTTGTTATCCATTGAATTTGTGCACGTTTGATACGCACTGGTGAATGAATTTTGCAACTGTTGTTTCACAGCTTTGTTTTTAATGTTTTTAATCACTTGTTTGATCTTTCGGAGAGTATTCTGGTCCATTAGTCATTCGCACTTTTGACTTCGCCTTGGCAAGTCTGTGCAGGTGTTGGTGTTTTTCTTTTCATGCAGCATGGAGAAAGATTTTCAATAATTGCTGGTACTTGTCCGCTTGAGCATGCCCTTAGTGTGCTCTCCCAAGACAGTGGAAGAGCTTTGGCAGATGATTCGTTAGATAGTTCCTCATGACCTGGCAGGTGAGCTGTCACTCTGTACACTGGTTCTCCCTGTGCGATTGGTAAGCTGCACACCATGTCCAGAGGCATATTTGTGGAACTAAGCAATATCGTGTTTTTGATTGAGTGCTTACATTTTCTGGACATTCGAGGGCTAGCTTCCAGTCCGTACTCATTAAAGTTAGCACCTCGGGAAAAGTGCATAGCTTTTCAACTATTGAGTAGCATGCGCATGTGGGTTTTCCCTCATCGGTCAAACATGCGCTTTGCTCCCTTTTTTCTAAGGATCAAGTTTGCCCTCCATCTTGGTAATTGTAGTGATTAGGGCATGAATCTGTTCCAGCTATAACTCTAATTGATCTTATTGTCAGGTGAAGGCATTTAATGTTGCAACCAGGGCGGAGGTAATTGATCCCAGTACGTTTTCTTGCTCAGTGTTTGACCGGATGGGTGTCCTGGTCAGATTGGTTTTCTATCTGGGCTCCCAGATGGGCAATGATTCTTTGTTGTTTTTCGTTGTTTTCGCTCTGGGGTGGTGTCACTCCTACTGCGGATATTGCTCATTCTGTCAGTGCACTCATGTGCACTATAGCACAACAGATTGTTTAAGTCAGGGACTCCAGTAGACTCTGATGCCCCCGCCCCATCCGGCCCCATCATCCAAGATGCCCTCTGGTTTGTTGTATGGATAAGTGTTGATGCGGGGGCCCTATGATTGTACTTACGCACCAGTGTCAGTGTGGTGAAGGAGGAAGGGGGTGCAACATGCGGTGCCTGTGGCGTATAGGCTGGGGTAGGTTTTCGCAGCCTACTAACACTGCTGGCGCCAGCCCCCTTTTTGGGCCTATGGTAGTGGTTCGAACTGCGGCCTTCAGCCTAGGTTCTAAGTCCATTAGGTTGCCATCTGACGACAGATGAATGATCGAATTGTCCCCCCTCAGCTGGGTCAGGATGAGATATGCCTGCAACAGAGGCAAACAAGAGGCGAGAGTATGTACTTCGTAGGCGCTTGCCTGTTTATGTTGCCCATGAATTCTTGCACTCGAGACGATTTTTTCTTGAAGAAAAACTCTGTCGGTTTTATTGCACTTTTATTCTTTATTCTTTGTTGACTAAACTCAGACATTGAAGGCATGGTGGTTTCCGGTTTTTGAAGTGCTAGATTGCTATTATGTTGGTTATTACTTATTTTGACATTGTACAGATTTCCGGCGTTCGGCCTGAATGGTTCCTCTGCAGTAATTTCTCTTTCAGACTGAGACGCTTTTCGCTTGGGCAGCCTTCTCAAAGGCACTGATGCCTAACCAGCCAGTCGGCGTTTATCTTTCACCCCTTCAGTATTGCTAGTGCGCCATTGGTAGAAGAGTCTTTGAGAAAGCTTCCACCCAATAAGCAACTGGTTAGTTAGCCTGTATGCTCCTTTTGTTCTCCTTTCGGAGAGTCAGCACCCTTTATCAGGCAGCTGCGCCGTCGCAGACATCCATTAGTGCCCTTGCACAAGAAGTGTCCAATTGCCTGGTCGCCTGTTTAGCTGGAGAGTATCAAAACTGCCAAGTTAAGTGTGGAACTGTTAACGGGTCCCTTTATGATATTTTATTACACATCAGGACTCGTTTTAGGCCAATGAATCTTTTGACCCAGTTGAGACACACCTTAGGACAAGATAGCTAATCAATATGTCAATCAATACGTCAATAATGTCATCAATATTCATCACAACAATACGTTTTACTTTAGTCACAGTCATTAATCAAATCAAGACGCTACCATGACCTTTCAGCCATGAATATCCACACCGATTTAGTAGAATTTTATGAGTTTTATTCCCTATTAATTACAGTCTAAAAGCAGATGCGTTAATCTCAACACCAAGAAACATAATAGCATAGTCACAATATACCAACTTTGGTAAGATTTCATTAAAGCAAGAATCACAAACATCAGAACATAACATGGCGCGAACATAGATCAAATTCAGCAGAGTGTCAATAACGCGTCAGTTCAACAAAGCATAGTCTCGGTCGTTTGTCTATTTGCATCAGTTTTGGTGAACCCCTGTCCTAACCACTGATTAGCATTCGCATGTTGGGCTTCATGCAAAACAATTTAGAAAACTAATTTGGAAAACATCTAACTAAAGTCTCTGTTAAAAGTAAGCAGTTGTTCCCTAGAAAGAAAAAGAAAACAGACAAATCACAAATGCATTGTCATAATTACCCTCCAAGGTTTAGGTCAGCGCACAGGTTCAGTCTTCGTCTTCAGGACATCAGTCAATTCGCCATCAGTCAAAACTCAGCTACGGGGCTAAAGGGCACTTCCCTCATAAGGAGGTAAAGTGTATAATGGACAATCTAAGGGCGAGGATGGTTTTAAGTAAACCAACAAGTCACCAAACAGAGTGACAGAGTTTGTGGATAAAATCAATAGCATTCCCTAACTCACCTACATGACTCCCCGTGACATGGGTTTTTATCCCTTTTCCATTGTAAATTTGTTAAACCCCACTATCTTTAACCTATCAGAAAATACATTAGGTAACCTAACTCTTCACCCCATATTATTTTACAAGTCTTTGATTGGTCTCCATAATTGACTTCTTCAGAGGTGGCACGTCCTGTATGATTTCATCTTTCTGTAATTCTTTGCACATCTTTTGGTCAGCAGTTCCATTGTCTTCACCGGTTTGAATGACCTTGTACATTACATTAATCTACACTGTTTCAGTTTGTTTTTAACATTTATTCCACGAGCAAGGAAAAGTATGCATGAGAACGGATCTAACATGGTTACATTCGTCTTCTACTTTGAAGAAAAAGAACATGCAGGGTCGTGTCCTTTTATGAGTCAGCACACTGCAAAATAGGAAAATACATTTAATATGAGAGCCAAGCGACTAAGCTTCAGCTCATGCTAATTTAAGGCCTATGAGAATTTCAGCACAGATTCAATAATGCAGTCATTAGTACAAACGTATTTAAACATAATATAAACATTTTAGTCCTCATTATTAATCTACGTATACATTGGGGGCCACTCCCCGTGGTCACATTTCAAGTGCACGTTTAAGCAAAAATTATTATTATAGTTTCTTATGTAGCATTGTCACACATTAATTCATAAACGTTTCATGTTAATATAGATTATATAAGCTACGCTCTCTCAGTCCCTCCTCTTGTGCTATGGTGTTTTCTCTTGATAGACCTGCAATTGGTTCAGGGGATGCCGGTGTACTTTGGTCTCTTTCTACTATTTCCCCTTCTTCTTCTTCTTCTTCTGGATCTGTAACGGGCTCAAGCTCTAACCTGTATCCGTCTGCTTCTGGGAGAACCTCTCCTTGATTTAGTTCTCCTGCTCCCTCTACTGAGATAGACACATTGTCACCTCTCTCGAACACGTTTACTGTGTGAGGGACAAGGCTGTTCTCAGTGGGCTCTCCTGCAGTCTCAGTTCTCTTTTGGCTATTTCCAGGCCCTGAGACTTCCCTCTCTGGAACTGTTGAGTCAGAAACTTCAAGTTCCTCATCAGTTGGACACGTTACCTTCTTTGTGCGACTGGCATGTATCCAGTTTGGAACGCCTGCACATTTCACAGCAGTGGTTGTTGTCAATATTACTTGATATGGCCCCTTCCAGCGCGGCTATAAACACAACTTTCTCACGTGCTTCTTGACAACCACCCAGTCACTGGCTTGCAGAGTGTGACCTGGATCACTGATCGGTGGCAATGTGTTGGCTTCCACCTGGTGAGAAAAAGAGCGAACCACATCAGCCAAACCTTTGCAGTGGTCCAACACCATATCATCCGTGATATTCACAAGAGCATTTGCAGGTACTGCGGGTAGCCTCATAGCTCTACCCATAAGGATCTCATGGGGTGATAGTCCTGTCTTCTTATCATGGGTGTTCCTCATCGACATCAGCACTAAGGGCAATGCATCTGGCCATTTCATAGTGGTAGCTGCGCACAACTTCGCCATTCTCGATTTCAAGGTACCGTTCATTTGTTCTACTAGCCCTGATGCTTCAGGGCGGTAGCTACAATGCAGCTTCTGTTCAATGTCTAATGCGGCACACAAGAGCTTAATCACCTCATTGTCAAAGTGTCTGCCCCTATCTGATTCTATAGAGACCGGAAACCCGAATCTAGGTATTAGTTCCCTAAGCAGCAGCTTTGCAACTGTGAGACTCTCGTTTCTACGTGCGGGGCAAGCTTCAATCCAGTGGCTGAAAACACACACAATCACAAACACGTACTTCAATCCTCCACAAACAGGCATTTCAATAAAATCCATTTGCATCTTGCTAAATGGACCGCCAGCTCTCCCTATGTGGCTCAGAGTTACCACAGTCCCTTTTCCGGCTTTCATCTGTTGACAGATGATGCACCTGTGACAAGTAACCTCTGCGGCATGTGTGAACTTTGGGTTAAACCAATCAATCTTGAATGACCTGATCATTGCATCTCTCCCAAGATGTGCCTGTCCATGGTAAAGCCTCGCAAATTGTGACAGCAGACTGTTCGGCAAAACCAGTTTCCCCTCCTCTGAGACCCACAAGTCATCAGCTCTTTGTACGCATTGCATTCTCTGCCAGGAGCGTTTTTCCTCTTTGCTAGCACGACCCTGTAGTGTTTTTAGCTCATCTAGTGTATCGACCGCCCTTAATGCAAGGTTTTCAGTTTGCGGTAACAATTCCCACTGATCCTTGAACGATATACAGTTCAATGCACAAAATCTTGCGACTTGATCTGCATAGCCATTTCCCATGGACACAAAGTCTTGCGACTTAACATGAGCATTGCATTTCACCACGGCAATTTAAATAGGTAACTGAATCGCATGTAACAAATCCTTAATTTGTTCACCATTTTTCACAGGAGAACCAGAGGAGGTCATGAAACCTCTCTATGACTACAATTGGCCAAAATCATGTACAATTCCAAATCCATATCTGGTGTCAGTATAGATAGTGACTCTCAGATTCTCAGCTGCGTGGCATGCGTTAGTAAGGGCAATTAGCTCTGCCACTTGTACGGAATACACTCTCTCGAGCCAGGAAGCTTTGATGATACCAGCTATGATTCATACAGCGTAACCAGCTCTCAGCATTCCAATTGAGTCTCTCAAACAGGATCCATTAACAAACATAATGCAGTCATTTTCTTTTAACTGTGTATCTTGGATATCAGGTCGGGGCTTGGTACATAGTTCTGTTACCTCAAGAAACAGAGGTTTCTTGAGGTTCCTTGTTTTACAAAGTCAGCTATTATTTGTGACACCTGGATAAGAACATCTTGTGCCATGTGATATTGTGGCACCTGGGTAAACAATGCATTTGGCTTCACTTGTACTTTAACTGGTTCCACTCCTTTTATCGGTCCCACTTCTTTTCCTGTCAAATCCCACACTTTCTCTGTCACCGTTCCCTGTAACTCGGCTGGTAAGTCAGTCACTGTGAGCATCGGGAATAATGTTATCAAAGGGTAATCCTCATTTGCGGTTTCTGTCTCTAACTCTGAGAACTGACCATCATCCCATTCATCATCACTGTTTGTCTGCACCTCAATTCCATGATTGGAACATGTAATCGAACATTTTGTCTTGCACAGTAAGTCTTTTCCCAGTAGGGATACCTGACTTGAATCACAGATTACAAACTTATGCAGTCCCTGGAAGATGCCAATCTCAACTTGCACTGGATCTGTAATAGGATTTGTCAAGTACTGGTTTGCTACTCCGACCACTCTTATGGTACACCCCAAAAGTGGCAATTTCGGAACCTCTGCACTCCTGACCGTAGAGCGTGTAGCTCCGGTATCAACCAAGAATGAAACCTTATGACCCATTACCTTTCCCTCTACGTAGGGTCCCCTCTGATCTACCTCTAAGGACGCTGCAAGCCTGCACTCTTCACTGTCTGAACTGTCATCCGACCATTCCTCATTCATTCCATCTTCACCACGCAACAGGAATTGCTGTACTGTGTTATTTTGGCTCATCACTTGACTTGTGACCTGCTGAGGAAGCATCACCTGTTGCTGTCCCATTGGAGCCATTGGTAATTGCATTTGCTGTCTAGGTACCATGGGAACCTGCTGTTGTACTTGCTGCATTTGCGCTGGTTGAACACGTGGCATTTGCATTTGCTGCATGGGCTGTAACCCTTGCATCTGAACCATGTTATTTTGGAAGTTCAGGTTTTGATTTCTCAACTTTGGACCTCTCATATTTTGTAATGTACCGATATTAGTGCTTTGTTGAACGACACCATCCTGCACCACATTTGGGCATTCCCGCTTCCAATGCGCACGCCCCCGCACGCGTGACATGGTGACATCTTTTTCATCCCTTGCACGTCATTTTGAACCACAACAGTATTCAAGTCTGGACCACGATTCACAAACCCTCGACCTCGTCCTCTTGGTTGCGCCTGAAACACACAATTGCCTTGCGGTTGCTGTTGTATCATCTTCTTAATCCCATTTCCCTGCATTCCTGCTTGCGCAGCCCTTATCTGCATCACCATCACTTTCTCCTTCAACTTTTTCTGCTTCAGCTCAATCTCATCACTACAGTATTTCGCATACTGCAACACCTCATCAATCGGCTTAGCTTGCCAACAGATCAAATGATTCTTAATCATCTGGCTAACCTCTGGTCTCAGCCCTTCAACAAATCTGAACACAAGATGGTTCATGTCTTTCGGCTCAATGGTCTCAGTACCACTGTAATGTTTGAATGCCTTCAACAACCTCTCATAGTATGCATGTATTGATTCTTTCACCTCTTGTGAGGTCCGGTCTATTTTCTGCCAATCAGTCACTTTTGGCGACACTTTCTGCTTCAAAAACTCAATCACCTTGTGATAATACTTTATCACCTCCTCAGAGGGTGCTCCAGTCACCTTATCCCTTGCCGGCTCCTGTGTCGGCCAATCTACCCCTCTTTCGCACTCAAGCCATAGGTCGAGCAGAACAATGATCTGAAACAAGGTATTCAGGTCCTCCCAGAGACACTTTGCAAGCTTCACAAACCTATCTGTTTGTTGGTACCACTCAATCATTTTTTCCCTCAATTTGGGATAATCATTAGTGAAAGATAGGTTGTCTCCCCTGGACCACGGTACATGAATTAGAACCCCACCAGCTGTTTCTCTCATTGGTAGCATCTTTACTGATTCAGTATCTTGTGTGGTTTTAGCTTTACTCAAACCTGGGCTGTCACCTTTCTCTTTGTCTCTTTTCTTAGCCCATCTGCTTTCCCATTTTTCTAACGCTCCCCAGATTTGCGCACTTTGCAGTTTTTCCTTTAAATCCGCTTTCATTCCGGCAGACCTCATGTGCTCGAAGTCTTTTGAATCAAAGTCTAACCTGTAACTTCTTTTCAAATGTTTAGTATTCTCAATATCAATATGGTATTTGTCTGCCAGATTTGCTAATTTCTGATGTACCTTGCCTACTTCTTTAGTAATCTTAGGGCACAGGTATCTCAATTGTGCTTCTGTGTATGACTCTAATCTGTTTACCCCCATTGTTCCGTCCACTAATTCAGTAGCTTCCACGCCCAGTCTCACAAAGTTCAGGTAATCATCTCTCTCTGCCGTTATTGCAGCAAGTTGTGAAGGTTTATTATTTCCCAGCCACTCGTTTAGTTGCTGCACAGAAAAACCTTGCAACAAGATATTTCCTGCCTGCATTATTGGAGTCTGTGATGTTTCCACACTCATTGTCTGTGGGGCTAACACACTTGACCCTGCTTGTCTTATCGCCTCAATAGGAGCCCCAATCGGACTAAGGCTTAACAGGGACCTGAGGTGTTCAGCTGTTTGTGATCTTGGCGATATTGATCGAGGGGTTCCTGTGAGTCCCCCTCTCATCATTTCCTGGGTCCCCATTCCTTGATCACTTGTCTCAGGTTTACCCTGCGCATATAGTGATACAGGTGGACCAACAGTAATTGGCAATGATATGGAAGCTGGTGTCTGACCTGGTCCCACACCCCATGGAGCAGCAACTCCAAAGGTCTTATTTTCTGAAGCCGATGCAGGTATTAATAGAGGACCTGCTGCTGGATTATACCCTGGTATCAGTTGTGGCTGTGGCTGGGGCAGCAATTGCGGAGTTGGCTCAATCTGCACTAACCTCGATTTTGTATATATCGGGTCTGGCGGCACTATCAGGTTTGTAGTAGTCTCTAGTACCGGGACGTCTGGGTAGATTCTCTGTATCTGCGGTGGAGGTTGCAACTGTATCTGCATGTCTGGTGCAGTGGGTACACTGACACCATTCTGTATTGAACCCGTATCACTAGTCTGTGCTGTATCAGTAACTCCCTTCTCCTGCGTCTGGTTCCCAGGACCTGCACTAATGCTCAGGACATTGGAGTGGAGGGCGATCATGTAATATCTAATTCAGGAATTCTTCATCGTCTGAATCATCTTCTTCTTCCCAAGATCTCTTAGTTTCTTTAGGCTTACTAGAGTCTTTGTCTGTTTTACATGTGGCTTTCTTTCCCTGCGTCTCATCTCCCTGTGTTATAGCTGGGAACAATTTTAATCCATCAACTATTCCTCGTCTCCACATTTTGCTCTCATTATCCCACCTATCTTCCGCTAAAGTCTTTTCTGCCCTCTTTATTCTTCTTTGGAATTTTTCTTGTCTCTGCTTAATAGTCATTAAATCCCAAATTGCTAAAGCCTCATACTGAGCTGGCCTCGGAGGTGGCTTCTGTACACTTAACATCCACCTTAAGTTCTCTAGAACTCTCGTATTGAACGTCCCGTGTTCCGGGAACGCCAAACATCCCTCTTTTTCTGTCAATTTGCACCACTGTTTCATCCACAAACAAGGCGCAACACCTTTTTCTTCCATGACTATGTAAGCCGGAGTTCCCCCAGGCGGTGTAGGCTCCCCTTCACTCGCCATAATGTATGCGTCTCCTTTCAGAGCGCTCTTAAAAGCTTTGACAAAGTTCATCTTTACGTCTTCCTTTTGTTTGTATTTAATCAAGAAGTGACTTCAGTTTCCAGGACACTCTTCACCTACCTTTCTCAACCCATTGCCTCTCACGGACGGCAGCCAATCCGTGCGCGACCCCTCTCGACAGCTGACCTATCTCAGTGCAGCACCACTGACGTCACACTCTCACACTGCAGCTGACAAAGTCTTGCGGCTTGTCCGCCCTTCCCTAGATTCACACCAAACTAATGCAAAAATTACTGCGAGCACCTTAACAACAAAAACACAAATTTGCCGGTTTACTATAGGAAGGGTAACACATTCGCTTCAGAACTTTACAGAGATTTCACTTGAAGCCTCAGCCGCTACTCTCTCCTTCTCAGTTCCCGCACCCGCAAGCAGAATTCAACCCGCAAATCCTACTCCCGACTTGTCAATGGTTCATCCCGGTGCACTTTAGAACTTGCCAAATCTCCATCGAAGGTTTCACACATACAATTTGACTCAATATCGACTTGTCAACCACACCCGATTGACCTACTTAAACCGCACAAATTACAACATAAACCCAAGTGTCTTCTACACTTGTCAATATACTCCAGAGTCTTAGACCACGACGGGTCCGTGCATAAACAACCAACCACGTGGATAATTTTGAGCACAAAGCGCCACGCTCATATGAAGTACGCCGACTTCCCTACTCTCATACTGCGGAGTACGCCCACTCCTACTAAAACAACATTTACCTGGCCTAGATACACACAAACTTCACAAATCACCTGCAAGATGCATAAGCTGAGCAAGCGCAAATCCTACACCACGCATGCTATGGTTCCGAGATCATTTCAAACTCACCTAGGCAGGCTCCGAGATCCCAGGAAAGTCATGGTGAATTTAGAAACACATCATACTTCCAATTTGCATTATCTCAGAAAAAGAGTCGAAAAACAATATTTCTCCGTCCTAGGGCCCCAAAGGGCCAAACCGTTGCTCTGCTACCAGAACTGTTAACGGTTCCCTTTATGATATTTTATTACACATCAGGACTCGTTTTAGGCCAATGAATCTTTTGACCCAGTTGAGAGACACCTTAGGACGAGATAGCTAATCAATATGTCAATCAATACGTCAATAATGTCATCAATATTTATCACAACAATACATTTTACTTTAGTCAAAGTCATTAATCAAATCAAGACTCTACCATGACCTTTCAGCCATGAATAACCACACCGATTTAGTAGAATTTTATGAGTTTTATTCCCTATTAATTACAGTCTAAAAGCAGATGCGTTAATCTCAACACCAAGAAACATAATAGCATAGTCACGATATGGCAACTTTGGTAAGATTTCATTAAAGCAAGAATCACAAACATCAGAACATAACACGGCGCGAACATAGATCAAATTCAGCAGAGTGTCAATAACACGTCAGTTCAACAAAGCATAGTCTTGGTCGTTTGTCTATTTGCATCAGTTTTGGTGAACCCCTGTCCTAACCACTGATTAGCATTCGCATGTTGGGCTTCATGCAAAACAATTTAGAACACTAATTTGGAAAAACATCTAACTAAAGTCTCTGTTAAAAGTAAGCAGTTGGTACCTAGAAAGGAAAAGCAAACAGACAAATCACAAATGCATTGTCATAATTACCCTCCAAGGTTTAGGTCAGCGCACAGGTTCAGTCTTCGTCTTCAGGACATCAGTCAATTCGCTATCAGTCAAAACTCAGCTCCGGGGCAAAAGGGCACTTCCCTCATAAGGAGGTAAAGTGAATAATGGACAATCTAAGGGCGAGGATGGTTTTAAGTAAACCAACAAGTCACCAAACAGAGTGACAGAGTTCCTGGATAAAATCAATAGCATTCCCTAACCCACCTACGTGACTCCCCGTGACATGGGTTTTTATCCCTTTTCCATTGTACATTCCCCCAAAATTCTATTGGACATTTGTTATACCCCACTATTTTTAACCTATCAGAAAATACATTAGGTAACCTAACTCTGCGCCCCATATTATTTTACAAGTCTTTGATTGGTCTCCATAATTGACGTCTTCAGATGTGGCACGTCCGGTATGATTTCATCTTCTGTAATTCTCTGCACATCTTTTGGTCAGCAGTTCCATTGTCTTCACCGGTTTGAATGACCTTGTACATTACATTAATCTACACTGTTTCAGGTTGTTTTTAACATTTATTCCACGAGCAAGGAAAAGTATGCATGAGAACGGATCTAACATGGTTACATTTGTTTACTAATTTGAAGAAAAAGAACATGCAGGGTTGTGTCCTTTTATGAGTCAGCACACTGCAAAATAGGAAAATACATTTAATATGAGAGCCAAGCGACTAAGCTGCGATTCATGCTAACTTAAGGCCCATGAGAATTTCAGCACAGATTCAATAATGCAGTCATTAGTACAAACTTATTTAAACATAATATAAACATTTTAGTCCTCATTATTAATCTACGTATACATTGGCGGCCACTCCCCGTGGTCACATTTCAAGTGCACGTTTAAGCAAAAATTATTATTATAGTTTCTTATGTAGCATTACCACACATTAATTCATAAACGCTTCATGTTAATATAGATTATATAAGCTACGCTCTCTCATAGTTAATATATAACTTGAAGGGAGCTTTGATGCTTATTGCTTGACGCCTTATGGAAAGTGCAGAATACAGGAGTATCATGCAGTAAGACTGGTTAGGTTCATGGACGTCATTTAGGGGTCGCAGCTGCGATCCCTGGCACTGCCTTTGCGACCTCTGGCTTCAAAAGTGGCAAATTCAGTGCCAGGATCACAGTGGCAGCTGGACCTTATGGACGTCAATTAGGGCTCCGCTCTCTTTATTTTATGTCAATTTTTTATTACACTAAATGTAATATTGTTCACTATTAGTATAATCAAATGTGAATATGCCCTTCCATGGCAGCTGAGGTAAGTACAAATGCTTTTTGAATGTATGTTATGTGTGTGCTTGCGGGTGAGAGTGTGTTTATGTGAAAGTCTGTGTGTTTAAGTGTGAATTTGTGTGTATGTGTAAGCATGTGTCTGTGACTGAAAGTAAAGGTCAAAGGGCGTGTGATGTCACTTCTGATAGCCCTGGCATTTTGGTGAATTGATGCCCATGGTTAGGTCTCACTATGCAATACTCTCACAATCCCCCAAACTGGGTCCTTTGGATTCACAGCAATAAATCCCTAGCTTGGTACTGGTAGTTTAGCAGTCTTTACTAGAGGAAAATGTGTGAAGCATTTCAGAGGACCAGCATTCAAGATAAGTAATTGACATGACTCAAAAGAAATCCAACACTAATTTATAAAAAATAGAGCAGATTTTTATATAACTTTTGACACCAAAATGAACACAATGAGATACGTATACCAGGAGTTATGGATTTTAGAATGAAAGATACATCAGTGCAGTTCACTACTGTGGTCCAGGGATAAAACAGCTAGTGACAATCGGTCACTTGCAGGTTAAGACCAGCGTAAACCAATGGGAGTTAAGGTGATGCGGGTCCCAGGACCAGGATTCAGCAGTGAGTACAACTGTACCTGGCTTGTAGGGCTTGGGTGCACAGCTGTCCTGGCTGTACCTGGTGCTGAAAAGGGGAGATGTGGTTGCTGGAACAACTTGTGGCACTTGGTTATTTGCAGGTGTAGTTCAGGGGAAACTACTGTATTTTTAGCTAGTGTGGGTTCCTGGACCAAGGTTCAATAGGCAGTACAGCTTTGCAGAGTGGTCCTGGTTGTCCTTGATGCTGAACGCAGGAGCTACGGGTGCTGGATTCACCACTTGGATGGTGCTGGAGAGGAAATGGATGCAAAAGCTTAACGGAGCCAATAAGTTGGGTGGTTGAAGGTGTTGCGGGGTTCCCTCGAGGTGCAATGTCGGAAAAAGGTTGTGAAAACCTTGGCAGAGACAAACACAATGTGTGGGTACTTTGAAGTGCTGGTATCCGGGGTAAAAGAGTAGTGGCCTCAAACCTGCTAGAGGTCAGGACTACATCTATGTTTCCCACAATGCACTAGACCATTTACCTTTGGGAGATCCCTTGGTGGGCCCCATGACCAGTGATTCCTCGGTTCCGGGAGTGTGCTGGTGCTTGCAAGTGAGTTCTGGAGTTGCCTTTGGTGCTCATAGAAGATCCTTGTAGGCGGGCGTCGCTCGCCTCGCCTACCGGTACCCAACATTGGCGTTCGCCAGGCGCTTCCCCAGGCTTCCGCCCACGTCGTCATGAAGACACGTGGGGGCGGAGACGGCAATCGGCCCCGGACTTCCGGGTTGCTGTCGATCTAAAAAGAGAAGACGCCGCGATCGAGGGGCGCGAGCGAGAGACGGAGCAAGGGAAACGCCACGGATCCCCACCGCGAGGAGACCAGGAGACGAGGAAAAACCCCGACCAGAAGGAGACGACCGGAGCAGAAAGACGGAGAGGAAACGAGATAGCCTGCCACGGCCCAGGAGGGTCGTGGCTGCACAAGGTACGTGCCCTTTTCAAGGGCAGCCACAATAAGGAGAGAGAAGGGGAGGGAGGGGGGGGAGAGAGGGGGAGAGAGAGAGGTAAAAGAAAGGAGGATAAGGACTGGGGAAACTCCCAGGGCACCCTACCACTCGACCCTTAACCTAAAGAGAGCTCAGAACCACCTACCCTCACAAACTCCTAACCTCCCCACTAAAAACACAACCCGTATTAGTTGTTTTTCTCGACTGTTCACTTCCTATTCCCCTCACACCTCCTCCACTCCCCGCACTAAGCCCCAAAATTAGGAGAAAAGGAAATACCGTCCCACTTACCTGCTGTATCCTCTTTTGTTCTTCCGAGGAAATCGCGACACCAAGAGGAGGACACCCGGAGCTCGCCCCCTGAGAGAAAACAAAAGGAAACCATTAAAGACCTTAGCAGCCCAAAGACCACGCAGAAGAGAAACAAAAGAAGGAAAAGAAAAGCTACCATTATATTATTTGTTCCACCCCTCCTACTACTTAAATAAATCAAGAAAATCCCTATCAAGGGTTTATAAATCCGCGTCCGTGTTCTCTGTAGCCCAGATCACACACCAATCCCCCACAGTGGTGTCAGAAGTGGGATTTGAAGGTTCTGACGGGCATACAGAGACAGTTCTACAACGGAGGCCAAACCCAGTCTCGAGGACATGATCAAACAACTTGCGGAAGGTCAGCGCCACCTCCAGTTAGTGTGGGAAGCGCAACAAAGGGAGGCCAAGGAGGACAGAGAGGCCCTGCAATCCGCTCTAAAAAGTCAGGCTACTATCATGGCCAGTAATCAACTGGTCCATGAGACTGCTTTAAAAAAACTGACCGACACCATCGCTGCCAGCAAGGTGCATCCAAATGTGCCAAATTCGGTATTACAAAAGTACCAGGAGGGGGAAGATCCTGATTCTTTTTTCACGAACTTTGAAAGAGTAGCTTTCTCCGCTCAATGGCCTGAAGATAGGTGGGGCCAATACATTGCTCCCCTCCTGACGGGCACTCTTTAATCTGCTTATCAGGCTGCCAATCCGGGTGGCACCACCCCATATTCTGAGATAAAGAAAAGTGTTTTAGCGCGAGTGGGACATGACACTGAGTATTACAGGGCAAAATTCCGAAAGGTCAAATGGGGATCCAATGAAGACCCACGGACCTATTATTACCGGGTGAAGGACTGGGACTAAAATGGCTAGGACCCATAGGGGCTGACCGTGAGGACGTTATCAAAGTCCTTATCCTAGAACAGTACCTGGATTCCCTGCCGTCCAGCACCCGAAACTGGATAAGGCAGCACCCTAAAATAGACACCGAGACAGCCGTCGACCTGGCATGCGCCTACCATAGGTCGGTGGATGTGAAACATCAACC
This sequence comes from Pleurodeles waltl, assembly GCF_031143425.1. Classification (NCBI taxonomy): domain Eukaryota; kingdom Metazoa; phylum Chordata; class Amphibia; order Caudata; family Salamandridae; genus Pleurodeles; species Pleurodeles waltl. The sequence continues at coordinate 1,594,709,291 of NC_090444.1, forward strand.
AGCCCGGCCCTTGGGGAAAATGCCTATAACTCCTCCTCATTTCCCTCCCAGACGAACAACAGAAGAATCAGGACCCTCACGGAGTACCGAGAGAAGTCCCATGCAACAACCTCAGTGTTTCAGTTGTGGGGAGTGGGGTCATATCGCCCGCGGATGTCCAAAAAAGCATGAGGGGATAGAGCCGATGGAAATAGGTGTTACTCGAGGAAGAGTCCTATGCCTGGGAAAAAGTGATGTGTCCTTTAAACACCCCCTCCGGATAAATGGATCTCCGGTCATGGCCTTGATTGACTCCGGATGTAGTCAGTCGGTAATCCGTCGTAGTATAATACACCCTGTAAAAACGACTGACGATCAGTGGGTAACAATATGTTGTATTCATGGAGACCGTGCTCAGTATCCCCTTTCAAGGGTAGAAGTTGAATGGAACACTCACCTTGACCTCCTCTCCGTGGGACTCATGGATAACTTGATAGAGGAGCGCGTTATTGAGACTGACTATCAGAGATTTTATGAGATTCTGGATCAAACACGGAAGCATAATCCGGTAGATGAGTGATGGGGTACTGCCCCTTTCTGGGATGACTCTATATGTAGCCCCCCCACAAGGAAAAAGTTAACCCGGAAAGAAAGGAGAGCAGAGAAACACAGATTTGCAACCAAACAAGACCGGAAGGAAGAGGAGAGATTGGTGGCCAATATAGACAGTGTCCCCATATCTTTTAGAATGAGTCAACACGAAGATCCTACCCTAGTGAATGCCTGGAAGAATGCCAAAAATGCCTCTACTGGAGAGGTAGGTCCCTACTTCTTGGTACACAAGGACTTGCTGTATAGAGTAACCACAAGCGCAAATGGGGAAAAGAGGCAGCTCGTAGTTCCCGAACCGTACAGGACCCAGGTACTCTTCCCAGCCCATAACCAACCGGGGGGAGGGTCATTGTGGCTGGGAGAAAACCGAAGAATATTTACTAAGACAGTTTTACTGGCCCGGAGTATATACACATATCCGACGATATTGTGCCCACTTCCTGAAATGTCAACTGGTAGAACCGGGAGCCACTAGGAGAGCCCCGTTACGACCATTACCGATTATCGATACCCCATTCAAACGAGTCGGTATGGACCTAGTTGGGCCCCTTCTGCCATCCAGTAAAGGACACACCCATATTCTCGTCCTAGTAGATTATGCGAGCAGGTATCCAGAGGCAATTCCACTCACCAGTATCACCACTAAAGCAGTTGCACAAGCCATGATAACATTCTTTGCCCGAGTGGGTTTCCCTGAAGAACTTCTTACTGACCAGGGAAAACCGTTCTTATCTGGACTTATGAAACAGATATGTAAGTCCCTAGGTGTTCTCCAGATCAAGACATCAGTATATCACCCACAAACGGATGGTTTAGTGGAACGATATAATTGCACGATCAAAACCCTTTTGAGGAAAATAGTGAGCGAGACGGGGAAAGACTGGGATCAAAAACTTCCCCTAGTGTTGTATGCAATAAGAACACACGAGCAATCCTCCACCAGGCATAGCCCGTTTGAACTTGTATTTGGGAGACAACCTCGCAATTTACTAGACATGGCGGCGGAACTATGGGAAGAGGAGAATAACGACGAGCGACCTCTCCTAGACTATATTCACAAGTTAAAATCCCATCTCCAGACAGTGTGGGAAGATGTAAGACAACATTTAAAGAAAGCCCAAGATAATCAAAAAACTTACTATGATCAGGGCACCAAACTACGGGTACTACAACCCAACGATAAGGTGTTAATCCTACGACCCACCTCGGAACATAAGCTAATAGCCAAATGCCAAGGGCCGTATCGGGTAATAAAAGCGGTCACCCCGGTTACCTATTTGGTGGAGCTAAATAACCACCCCAGACGAACCCAAATTTATCACATCAATCTATTAAAGAAATGGAAGGACCCGGAAAATGGCAACAATGCACCTGCAAGGGGGTACCTGATCACCCCGACTCAACCACTAGCATTAGAACTATGTCCCACCTCCCAACTAGACCCACAAAAACTCCCCAGGATCAATGAGTCCCTTTCTGAGAGGGAGACACTGCAAATAATGGAGCTAATCCAAAGTCATGCCCGTTTCTTCTCTGAACTGCCAGGGAAAACTTCTTTGGTCCAACATCATATACGAACACCTGAGGGCAAAATTGTCCGCCTACGTCCCTATCGAATCCCCGAAGCAAGAAAAATCCTTATAGAGGAAGAAATAACAAAAATGTTATCTCTTGGGGTTATTGAGACGTCCACCAGCCCATGGTGCTCTCCTATAGTACTAGTGCCGAAACCGGACGGTTCGGTCCGCTTCTGCATCGATTTTCGGAAACTCAATGAGGTATCACTTTTCGATACCTATCCCATTCCCCGGGTGGATTAGGTTTTAGAAAAAAATCGGGCAGGCCCGTTTTATGTCCACTATTGATCTGACGAAGGGATATTGGCAGATTCCCTTAGCTCCCTCAGACAAAGAGAAGACAGCATTCGTTTCCCCTTCGGGGTTATATCAATTTACCGTCCTCCCATTCGGCCTTCATGGTGCCCCGGCTACGTTCCAACGCTTGATGGATCGTCTTTTGAGACCCTTCCATGACTTTACGGCTGCCTATCTCGACGACATTGTCATTTTTAGCTCTACCTGGCCAGACCATCTCCTCCATCTAGGGAAAGTATTCTCAGCGTTGGCAGCCGCAGGCCTTACCGCCAACCCAAAAAAATGCGTCCTAGGACAGACCCAGATTGCCTATCTTGGTTATGTCATCGGTAAGGGAGTCCTGAGTCCACAAAAAGATAAAGTAGCTACCATTAGACAGATACCACTTCCCAAAACTAAAAAGGAACTCCGTTCATTTCTGGGGTTGGTGGGGTACTACCGACGGTTCATACCACAGTACTCAACCATTACGGCCCCCCTTACTGACCTATTAAAGAAGCAATACTCAAACGCCCTTCCTCCTTTTTCCCCCGCACAACTCCGGGGATTTCACTGGCTCAAGGAAGCCCTATCTACTGAACCCGTGTTACGATGTCCCGATTTTTCCAGACCTTTTCATCTTTTTGCCGACGCTTCCAATGTCGGATTGGGGGCCGTATTAGCACAGCCGGACGAGCAGGGACATGATCACCCAATTGTGTATATCAGTAGGAAGTTGTTACCTAGGGAAATAAACTATCCTACCATCGAGAGGGAATGCCTTGCCATAAAGTGGGCAATAGAGTGTTTACAAGACTATCTCCTGGGGCGTCCTTTCATCCTTTACCCTGATCATGCACCCTTAACATGGTTGTCTTCCCATAAGGATACCAATTCCCGAGTGTTACGCTGGTTCCTTGAATTGCAACCCTTTACCTTTCAGGTCCGTCACATTCCTGGGGCACGTCAATGTCCCGCTGACTTTCTCTCCCGCTGTCCGGACTCCTCGGTCCTCTACCAGTCCCGTTCATGGGAAGGGGTGTGTAGGCGGGCGTCGCTCGCCTCGCCTACCGGTACGCAACATTGGTGTTCGCCAGACGCTTCCCCAGGCTTCCGCCCACGTCGTCATGGAGACGCGTGGGGGCGGAGACGGCAATCGGCCCCGGACTTCCGGGTTGCCGTCGATCTAAAAAGAGAAGACGCCGCGATCGAGGGGCGCGAGCGAGAGACGGAGCAAGGGAAACGCCATGGATCCCCACTGCGAGGAGACCAGGAGACTAGGAAAAACCCCGACCAGAAGGAGACGGCCGGAGCAGAAAGACGGAGAGGAAACGAGATAGCCTGCTACGGCCCAGGAGGGTCGTGGCTGCACAAGGTACGTGCCCTTTTCAAGGGCAGCCACAATAAGGAGAGAGAAGGGGAGGGAGAGAGGGGGAGAGAGGGAGGTAAAAGAAAGGAGGATAAGGACTGGGGAAACTCCCAGGGCACCCTACCACTCGACCCTTAACCTAAAGAGAGCTCAGAACCACCTACCCTCACAAACTCCTAAACTCCCCAATAAAAACACAACCCGTATTAGTTGTTTTTCTTGACTGTTCACTTCCTATTCCCCTCACACCTCCTCCCCTCCCCAAGCCCCAAAATTAGGAGATAAGGAAATACCGTCCCACTTACCTGCTGTATCCTCTTTTGTTCTTCCGAGGAAATCGCGACACCAAGAGGAGGACACCCGGAGCTCGCCCCCTGAGAGAAAACAAAAGGAAACCATTAAAGACCTTAGCGGCCCAAAGACCACGCAGAAGAGAAACAAAAGAAGGAAAAGAAAAGCTACCATTATATTATTTGTTCCACCCCTCCTACAACTTAAATAAATCAAGAAGATCCCTATCAAGGGTTTATAAATCCGCTTCCGTGTTCTCTGTAGCCCAGATCACACACCAATCCCCCACAATCCTCTTCCCTCTGAAACCAGTATAGGTTCCAGGAAGAGTCACAGTTGTGCCGTTGCAACGTGTTAGCCATTAGTACAGAGTTTTGTGCCATTTCTTTGTGCAGGTCCTGAAGCCACAGACTCAGGGCTCTTCTTTGTCTTGGGTTCAAGTCAAATCAGATCTGGTGTTCTGGTGCCAGGGGTGCCACTTAATTAAGGATGGCATGGGGACAAGTGTCCAATGGGCTACAAGCTCCAGCAACTAATCTTTCCCTGAGGTGACCACATCTGAGGGTGTGTGTCACCTTTACAACACAGAACCCTCTAGTTTGTCACATTTCAAAATGGCAGAACCCATCCTCAGCTATACAGACCAGGTAGCCTAACCAGAGGTGTGGCTAGCCTTCTGGTGGTGCACGCCTTCTAACTATCTTAGTTGCCCACCTGCCTGAGTGCAGATGTGCCTGGGGTTAGGGGGATGGCTCTATCCTCCTCTGGGGGTACATCGTACTTGCATATCAGAGGTGGTGCGGCCTTTGAAGTTCACTTCCTTGATGTGCTACTCCACTAGCCATCCTGCCATAGAGGGAGATTACACCTCCTGCCCAGGCAGGCCTTTGTTTTTGACTCCTTCGCATGTTCACACTTCCTTGCAGGGGGTCAGAATCCTGTCTTGGTGGCAGCAGCTGCAGGCTGTCAGCCAGGGCACAGGAAACGCTGGGGCAAACAGGTTGGCAACCTTTAATGGAGCCACCTGGGTTCATGTCATATTAAATCTGCCTTTGGATTCAAGTCAGGTTTAATCTGACAAGTTGTGTGATACCAAAAATACTTCATTGGGACTGTAATGGAGTTGGCGATCTTGGGATGCCCAGGTCCCAGCCCACATTAGCCTATGACACACTGACCACTTGTAGTAGCCTTTAATGTAAAAGGCCATTATAGGAACATATATGCTTGCACCCATATTTCCACACTTTTAATATAATGTACCCTGCCTTGTGGGCTCAGGAGACCTACCTTAGGGATGACTGTTGTATATTAAAAGCAGTACCTTGACATTGCCACACATGGTGAGGGCTAAGTTGAATCAGAGCAGTGTGCACTGTTCCTGCAGTCTGCAGTGGCAGACATGCTGTCTTTCTTGGGTCACTCAGGACAGCACACATAGTGCTTTGGACCATGGTGACCCCTTACTCCTAAGTCATGGGTACCATTTAATAGGGACTTGTAAGGGGGTTAGAGTCCTTGCTAATTGGGATACCAATTTACAGTCAGCAGATTTAGTTAGAGAGCAAGAGAGCACTGGCACTGGGGCCTGGTTGGCAGACTCCAGTGCACTTTCATAGTCATAACGACCAGCACTGGGGCTAAAGGTTTGGGGGTGACCATACAAAAAGGCACTTTCTGACATGCCCCGCCCTCCATCATGAAAAGTGATTATCAACTAACCTCCACCCTGGTAGTTCTTATCATCTAAGTGGAAGAACCTGGAAAGGCCATTTGCATTGGCATGGTCATTCCCATGCCTGTGCTCCACTGTAAAGTCCATACCCTGTAGGGAAGTGGACAATCTAACAATTTGGGGTTCTCTCCTCTCATCTGCATCAGCCACCTGAGAGGCGTGTGGTCAATTTGAACCCTATAGTGAGTCCCAAACAAATAGGGTCTCGGCTTCTTCATGGAGCAAACCACAGCAAACGCTTCCCTCTCTATGGCATTCCGATGCTGCTGTCTAGGGAAGAGTTGCCTGCTGCTATAGGCAACTGGTTAGTCATGGCCCTTACCATTTGTTTGTGACAACACTGCCCCCAATCCCATATTCAGAAGCATCTGTTTGAACAATGAACTCTTTCTCATAGTCTGGTGCTTTTTAGGATGGGTGCTAAGCAAATAGCCTTTTTCAGGGTGCCAAAGGTCTTTTGGTATCCTGTGGTCCAGACTAACTTCCTAGGCTGCTTTTTTGGAGGTACGTTCAGTGAGAGGTGCCACAATGGTACCATACCTCTTCACAAACCTCCTATAATACCCTGTAAAGTCACATAAGGCCTTGACTTGGGTCTGGGTCTTGGGAGCCTCTCAGCCCAGGATGGTCTGGATTTTGGGTTAGAGAGGTCTCACTTGGCCTACACCTACACAATGGCCCAAGTAGACAACTGAGCTCTGCTCTATATGGCACTTGCTGGCCTTTATAGTTAGACCTTCCTATTGCCGGGCCCTTAGTACTTCTCCCAGGTGGACCAAGTGATTCTCGCAGGTGGAACTAAATCCAGCAATATCATGCAGATTTGCTGAACTAAAGTTGTCCAGACATGAAGGACTATATTCACCAACCTCTGAAAATTAGCAGGCACATTTTTGAAGCCACACAACATTACCCTAAATTGAAAGTGTCTTTCTGGGGTTGAAAAAGCAGATCTCTCCTTTCCTCCTTGAGTGAGTCCACTCTGCCAGTACCCTTATGATAAATTGAAGGTACTTAAGAACTTGGCTGCACCCAACTTACTAATCAGTTCTTCAGCTCTTGGCATGGGGTGTGCATCAGTTTTTTGTGACTGCATTTAAACCCCTGTAGTCCACACAAAACCTCGAGCGGCGGTCACAACGTGATGCGGCGACTTCCACGGAGTCGCGGACTTCAGCGGGGCTGCAGCGGCGTCAGGCCAGCAGAGGTATTGGTCCGAAGTTGTCCGAAGTCGATTTCTTTGGATTTCCACCAGCTTTCCTTTCAAGGGCCCAGGACTGGATAGGGCGCCACTTGTCAGAGCAGGAGTCTCCCCAGAGACTCCAGGTGCTGGCAGAGAGAAGTCTTTGCTGTCCCTGAGACTTCAAACAACTGGAGGAAAGCTCTAAATCAAGCCCTTGGAGATTTCTTCACAAGATGGAAGGCACACAAAGTCTAGTCTTTGCCCTCTTACTCTGGCAGAAGCAGCAACTGCAGGATAGCTCCACAAAGCACAGTCACAGGCAGGGCAGCAGCACTTCTCCTCAGCTCTTCAGCTCTTCTCCAGGCAGAGATTCATCTTGTTTCCTAGAAGTGTTCTAAAGTCTGGTTTTGGGTGCCCTTTTTATACCCAATTTCTCTTTTCCAGTAGGCCTACTTAAAAGTAAAGTCTCTTTTGAATGTGAAATCCTGCCTTGCCGAGGCTGCACCCCAGACACTCACCACGGGGTCGGAGACTGCATTGTGTGAGGACAGGCACAGCCCTTTCAGGTGTTAGTGACCACTCCTCCCCTCCCTCCTAGCACAGATGGCTCATCAGGGAATGCATACTACACCCCAGCTCCTTTTGTGTCACTGTCTAGGGTGAGGTGTCACCAGCCCAACTGTCAAACTGACCCAGACAGGGAATCCACAAACAGGCAGAGTCACAGAAATGGTACAAGGAAGAAAATGCTCACTTTCTAAAAGTGGCATTTTCAAACGCACAATCTTAAAATCAACTTTACTAAAAGATGTATTTTTAAATTGTGAGCTCAGAGACCCCAAACACCAGACGTCCATCCGCTCCCAAAGGGAATTTACACTTTAATCAGATTTAAAGGTAGCCCCCATGTTAACCTATGAGAGGGACAGGCCTTGCAACAGTGAAAAACGAATTTAGCAATATTTCACTGTCAGGACATATAAACCACATTACTATATGTCCTACCTTAACCATACACTGCATCCTGCCCTTGGGGCTACCTAGGGCCTACCTTAGGGGCGCCTTACATGTAAGAAAAGGGGAGGTTTGGGCCTGGCAAGTGGGTACACTTGCCAAGTCGAATTTACAGTTAAAACTGCACACACACACTGCAGTGGCAGGTCTGAGACATGATTACAGAGCTTCTAATGTGGGTGGCACAACCAGTGCTGCAGGCCCACTAGTAGCATTTGATTTACAGGCCCTGGCACCTCTAGTGCACCTTACTAGGGACTTACTAGTAAATCAGATATGCCAATCATGAATAAACCAATCAACATTACAATTTACACAGAGAGCATATGCACTTTAGCACCGGTTAGCAGTGGTAAAGTTCTCAGAGTTCAAAAGCCAACAGCAACAGGTCAGAAAAAAATAGGAGCCAGGAGGCAAAAAGATTGGGGACGGCCCTGCATAAGCACAAAAGTTCAACAGATACCAAGAAGAGCTTTTGCCACATCAGGGGCAGTGACAATATTGAGGGGAACTGCTTCTGGGTACTTTGTGGCACTAGAATTAATCTGTACCCATACACAGTTTGCAGCTCAAGGGGACCACCAATGTCAATCCCTGCCTTCTCAAAGGGAGGCCCAACCACTTGAAGTGGAATTAAGGGATCCTTTGGCTGCTCTCTGTCTTGACACTGGCCTGAAAGGTGACACAGGAGTGACAACATTTCTTCTCTCTGACACCTTGGGCCAATAACAAATGGACAGCCAACCTGTCCCAGGTTTTGATTTTTCCCAGAAGTCCAGCCAGGTGGGTGTCATGGGTTAAGGTCAGTATCCAGGAATCCATCTTTCCAGTAGACCATGTGGGTACCACTGACACCTCCCTCTTCTTGCCTTGCAGCTCGCTGTCCAAGGCCTTCAAAAGTAGGACATTACTTTTTGCCCTAGGCATAGGTTCTCGCTGGAGAGTCCCCCTGCACCTAGGAGCTCTGCCCGGCCAGGCTCCCTCAGCTGCAGTTCCCTCCTGAGGCACTATGCATCTCCCCCTGGAACACCCCCCGCCCCCAGGTCCTGTGACCTCTTTGAAGCCAACTTATCAGACATCTTGCCCTTTCTCTTGTGTTGGGAATTTCTGGCCATTATTTCAGGCTCCAAGTTCCCTTGACTTCCCTGCCATGCTGCCTGTACTCTCATTGTCACACATGCCCACTCAGGGAGACCCAGCATTTCTGCTTGAGTCTTCCTTTCCACTTCTGCCTAAGCAGAGGTTTCTAGATCATTTTCCAACAAACACTCTACTAGGATGGCAAAGAACACCGCCATGATCTTTGGGCCAGTAACCCCTTTCTCCTCTAAGCTTACCAAGGTCATTGGATGGAGCTTAGTCTCACACCTGGTGACTGATACCAGGTATCATTTGGTCTGGGGAAATCAGTCTAGCTGCCACCATGGTGACACTGGCATCTGTATCTCTCAGAGCCTCTACTTCAGTTCAACTGATGTTAGGCCTATGTACTTCTCCATGCTTGGAGATAAGACTGTCAGGGTTCAATATCCACCCACCCAGAGAAAATACAGTAGCATTTGTACGACCTCTGACCTCTCCAGAGTATACTTCCAACCCCACTCCTATGCTAGACAATCCCTTTGTCTGTCAACCATAGGGGACCTTTTGGTGCATGTGGAATCCCCTGTCTTATGCTCAGACTGCTGAAAGTCATAGTATACCACAGCTGCCTTTGTCGAATACTAGTCCCTAACCTGGTACCCCTTACCTTTGAACTGGGTAGAGTTTGGGGCCCTGCCTTCTTAGAAAAGGTTTTGGGGGCCTTTAGAGAACTCCTTTTTTTATGATTGTTATTGCTCACTTCTTTTCCCTGATGGGAAGTCTGAGCACCCTTCTTGTGGTTACTCCCACCATGGGCCTTCTTAGACACCCTAGCTCTGACCCACTTGTTAGCTATCTTCCTCAGTTCTCTGGGAGAAGACAACTTTGAATCCACCAAATACTGACCTAATTTCTCTGTGGCACAATTAGGCAAAATGTGCTCTTTCATAGTTTTATAATTTTAAAGCCCTTCATAAGTGTCCACCTGATTGTCTTTCATAAAACCTTCCTGTGCCTTGACTGAGGAGTCTACAAAATCCATCCAGGTCTGGTTTGGACTTTTCTTGGTGTCCCTAAACTTGACACTGCACTCTTCTATCTTGAGCCCAAGTCCTTCTATCAAGGTCTCCTTCAGATGTTGATAGGACCCAGCCACATCCTCATTAAGGGTCAGAAGTCTATATCTGCCCTTCACTGAGAATAACTCCCACAATAGACAGCCCCAGTGCTGGTGACCTATCTTCCTCATTTTGTAAGCCCTCTCAAAGACTGCAAATCATTTGTCAATGCCAGCACCATAACTAAACTTTAAACCAATCCCAACCTAAGGGATCTTAGGGTCAAAGGTTTCCTCTTTTTCCCTATGAACATTGCTGCCACCATTACCTTTGGGCTTTAAGCCCATCTTTCTTCATGGGCTACTCTCCTTTCCCTGAGTTTGAGTCTTTTCTCATCTAGTGAGAGGAGGTCTTCAAGGCTCCCTACCACGTTACCTGTGGGAGGTCTGCTAGAGTGACTTCTGTCACCTCCCACTGGTGAAGGGTGGAGTGTTTTGGTCTTCACCTTCTTCCTCATCATTTTAAATTTGGGCTAGGGCATCTTCCTCACCTTCTTCAAGGTCTTCCTCTGAAGACTGGCCCTCTAGCTCTATTCTTTCTTTCTCATAGCAGCTGAGGCCCTTTTGATGTCCTCCCTTTTAGCTGTTGTTTTATAGCTAATGCCCCTATCTTTAAAACAACACTCTTAGATCACTGATCTTTAGGGCTGGGATGACAGAGAAGTCAGGATTATTGCCAGTCTCCATTGTGGACTAACTTTATCTGAAAGTTGGGACCTTTTAAAAACTTAAACAAATGTTTCCTTAACTTTCTAAAACCGTTGGATAACTTTTGGAATAGGGGTCTACACACGGCCCTATCAATTTCAAATAAAACCTAATTTGGAAAAATATCTGTAAAAATAATTTGGGTCTAATGTCAATTGAGGATTTCGCATGCAAAAAATCACTTAAGACCAGGAGGTATTGTGAAACACAAGTGCAGGATCCCATTGATGTATCACCAATGTAGGAAAGTAGAGTATTATGGAATAAGGCTGGTTAGGTGTCACCATGGAATACCCTTAGAATGCCTCAAACTGGAACTTTTGGATTCACAGTAATAAAATCCCTAGGTCAGTCCAGTTAGTGTGGCACAGAGCAGTCAGGCTTTGAAAAAAGGAACACGTGTTAAGCATTTCAGGGTACCAACATGGAAGATAAGTAAATGAGACAACTCAAAAAAAATCCAACACCAATTTACAAAAATAGAGCAGATTTTAATATAAATTACTACACCAAAACGAACACAGTCAGATACGTATAACTGGAGTTATGGATTTTAAAATAAAAAAGAAATCAGTGCAGTTCAAACTTGAATATTGTGGTCAGTGAAGAAAGCAGTTGAAACCACTGGGACTTAATGTGATGCGGGTCCCAGGACCAGAGTTTAGCAGTCAGTACAACTGTACCTGGCTCATAGGGCCTGGGTGCAGAATTGTCCTGGCTGTCCTTGGTGCTCAAAACAGGAGCTGCGTTTGCTGGAAAAACACACTTGTGACACTCAGTCACTTGTGTAATGACTCAATCTTGTGCCCTATGCTTGGTGGGTATACTCACTGGCCTCGTGTCATTACTTCTACTGTGGGACCCTTTCATCTTGAAAGCTCCATGACTCCCCCCGCCCATCAGGCCTGAGCCTTGGAACCTCCTCTTGTGTTGCTATACAAGTTCGATCTAGTTTGCACCCGCAAATGTCATGTGCCTTGTTGGGATAGGTCCCTTTCCACTATTAACCATTAGGATGTACCATTATGCACTTGGATTTTGTTGTACTTTTTATTGTCAATTGCTGCTTGCACCTGCTGCCTGTTAAGACATGCCTGTTTCTTCCCAGATCCATTTGGAGACCTCCATGTGCGACACATGTTCTTCTGGAACACTCTTGGTTTCCTGTATAAATAGCCCCTCCGAACTTACATCAGGGCTTGGCCTCATACCTGTATCTGGACTAACACGAGTCTCTGTCAAGTCCTGCCTATGCAGCTTCGCCTGGATCTCCTGTGTTCCTGTTCAGCGCAAGCTTCCTCCCTGCACTCATTCTCCCAGTCGCCCAGGCACTCCTAGCTTTGTTTCAGCACTAACTGGTAAGTCTTCCGGAAACCACTTGATGTCTCAGTCTACCAGGTCCTTTCGAATAACTTAGAGATCCCTCAGAGCCGCTCCTCCATGAGCTATGATTCTGTCTCGTCTTTAACTACTAGCAACAACCAACCTGTTCTTTACGAACTCCTGCATAGTGCTTCTCAGGTTTAGTACCTGATTCCAAGTTAGTATGCACTAACCTCTAGTAGTCTTTGCAGTCCTGTGTTACTCTTTGCTTGTGTCATTGGGTATCTCCGCTATATATTGGTTTACTGAACTGTTGTCCATGGACTAGAGATTGTCTCCTGAGTCAGCCTGTATCTTCAATTCGTGAACTAAAAATGTTATTATGTTTTCTGGCATATCTTGGGAGTGTTAATGACTCCAATCTCGAACTGAGAGCTATTCAGTCTTCGAGTATATCTTGAAACTGCTTGTGACTCCAATCTGTGTTTCAGTGGTAACGGTGTATCTAGATTCTTGGGAGTCTTTCTCTCAAACCCATTTTTCTAATGCAACCTTGGAAATCTCTGCAATTCAAACCTTGTGACTCTGTGCAATCTGGTTTCTAATATTGTGGTGATTTTAAGTGTCAAACAATGTATAGAGTTTAATCTTGGGAGTGTCAATACCTCCAACCTTGCATTAAGAACAATTCTTTTTCATGTGAATGTACCTTGTCGAGTTCTAACCTATGTGCAGTATGCATCCTCTGGAATGCTGGTACTGGATACATATTTGCTTCCTAACTTCTTGTAATTCACAACCTGGGGAAAGCTGGCATCCCAAACTTCTTTTCCATCAAGTATGGTTTCAAAATTGTGTAGTTCTGAATGTAATACAAATTCGATTGTAACCTAGCCTCGAAACATATCTTGACAGTTGTTTCACTTTCAACCTTTGTGCTCACCGAATACCTGGTTTCCTATTCTTGTGAGTGTCTCTGATTGTAAAGATATGTTCCATGTACTGTTTTTGGAGCGGCATAAACTCCAGTCAATGTTCTGAGTTTCTCCTGGAGTGACACAACTTTACCTAGTACTTCCAATTAATCTTCAAAAGATCCAGAAGATTTTTCTAGAGTATCTGATTCATCTGCTCCCATGTTATGAGTGCAAGTTTGAAAAATCAAAAGTATTGTATTGTTAACTGTGTAGTGAATCTGTGCACTGTTGGCAATTACCTTTTCTTGTTGTTTTCAGTGCACAGGGTTTTCATGATAACCAGAAGTACTGACTCGCAACACATAGCACTGATAGGATCAGAAGATTGAGAAGTGTAGATCCAGTTTGACAGAGTGATGCTGTAGCAGATCACAGCCTTTACCTATGGATTTCTCATTTGTTTTGTCCCTTCCCCTCTTTCCCCTTCTGTAGGTTGGTGAGTACTAGGATCTCTATTCCCTGGGCTCGCCTTCTTCTAGACTTGGGATCTAGCATCAGCTACTGTGTCGTCCCCGCCATTTAGAACCGGGTGAGTTCATGGCACCTTGCGGATGGAGCTCAGGGCAACCCACTGGAGGTTAAGCTGGTGTTGGTCCGTGGACCAAGGTTCTCCAGGCAATACAACTTTATCTGCCTCATACAGCCAGGGTGCAGAGTTGACCCTGCTATACTTGGTGCTGAATGCGAGAGCTGCAGTCACAGATTCAGGTCTCTTCTTTGACCTTGGGTGCAAGTCGAGTCAGATCTGAGGTTCTGGTGCCGGGGTGCCCCTTGAATCCTATATTGAGGGGCATTGTGGATGTGGGGTACAAGTGGCCAATGGGTTACTAACCCGAGTAGCTAATCTGCCCCTGAGGTGACCAGATCCAGGGGTATGTGTCACCCTTTCTACACAGAAACCTCTATTTTGCCACCCTTCAAAATGGGAGAACCTGTCCTTGGCTGTACAGACAAGGGAGCCCACCCTAGAAGTTTGCTAGTCTTCTGGGGGTGTATACCTCCTGACTAGGTAATTTTTCCACCTGCTGGGTGCATATATGCCTGGGGGTAGGGTGACAGCTTTGTCCTCCTCTAGGGGACAGCCTACTTGCATTTCAGAGGTGATGTGTCCTTTGAAGGTCACCGCCTTGATGTGACACTGCACTAGCCATCCAACCAGGGAGGGAGGCGACACCTCCCGCATAGGCAGCCTTTGTTTCTGACTCCTGGGAGTGTTCACTCTTCCTTGCAGGGCGTCAAAATCCTGTCTTACTGGCAACAGCTGCGGCCTCTCAGCGGGGGGCACAGGAAATGCTGGGGCAACCAGGTGGGCAATCTCTAAGGTATCACAGTCATCATGTTTAGGGAGAGAGTACAGGCACTGGGGCCTGGTTAGAAGGCTACAGAAAACTTTCAGAGTCATACCATTTATATTGGGGGAAAAAAGTGTGGGGGTGACTATACAAAAAGAGCATTTTCCTACACTCACCTATTAGTTGCATACTTCATCATCAAGTCTCATCCTGGCCCCTACAAACCAGAATGCGCTCAGCCATTTTCCAGGGAGCACTTTAAAGAAACTCCTGCCGGGGTCGTCTAGGAAATAAAAATGGCTCTGAACACCTAGGTATCCTTTTATTAGTAGTGCTCCTGGTATGATTAAAAAGTTCAACTAATGGGGGTGGTTATGGTGAATGATGGCTCTACAGGCACCCTCTGTGTTGTTGACATGTGTCAGCCCTATTTTAATGGCCCATACGGGCCCGGGCTTTAATCAGGACTACACTTCTTGTGCCCTAGAAAATATATTTTTGGAGATTAATCAATTGTCCTAACTAATTCAGTCAGAACGTACAAATACATGTAACACATAAAACATGCAACAAATCGAGCTAATTGCCCTATCCCAGCAATTTGTCTGGATTCCTGAAACAAATGGCAACCAGTGTTTGTATCAAGCACTCCATGCTTATAGCACTGTTTGACATTCACCTATTGCAGTGACCACACAGCACCCAGTAACCCAGAATTTTGAAATGTTGGAAATGGTTGAGTTTCAGATCTATTAATGTCTCTGGGCTCTGAATGGCTGACTTAGCAGTGATCAACTCGCAAAATCGGCCTTTGTGATAAACAATGTCAAATCAATAATAGATTACACTTTTCTTCATTACTCCAAATTCCATCTCTGCAGAAGATGTGAAACAATGTAGGAAGAAGAGTGACCACAATATTCAACAGATTTCATTATACTTCCAACACACACAACACTGTAAGCTTCCATTTAGTCTTTCTGAACAGAAACATTCCAACAGTCATAGAAGCCTGGTCTGGACCAGCAGTCTTGAACTTAAAACTATAGGGATTGGAACTGCAAGCTATTATCAAGTCTTGAACCTAACCTACAGGGATTGGTACAGCAAGCTATCAAGTCAGGTTTACATACTATGACCTCGCCAAACTGGAGCCAGGGTGACTGGTTGTCTGACAAGGAATAGTTGGTCAAAGCAACATTCCTTTATGGGACCTTTAAAGTACTTCACTCGCCTAATTCGAGAACTACAACTCACCTTGTTCAATCGGGTAAGACAACCACATTAAACAGCTTAAACACCAATACAAAGCCACTATGAAAGGGCTCAAATCTACTCAACAAGACCAGGCCTGGGTAAAACAAAAAGAATCAATAAGAACCAAGAGCTTTTCGTCGCTGGTCTGCACAACATCACATAGAGTAGCAAATGACTACTCGTCAGACAAATATGTTCACATCAGCTTCAGTTTCACCCAAGACAAGTTAATCACCGTGATCAAAAACTCAAGATCATCTCGCGCCCCGGGCCCAAATGGCCTCCCAATTTCACTGATTATACAAAATACAGAGTTAAAGGGCACACTCCTTTTTGTCCTATTTACTCACATTTGTCTTACCAGTCTGGTACTTCCAACACGAAAGGGGTCCTTAGCACATCCATTTAACAAAAAGGGGCCTGATGAATGAGCCAAAAAACTTCGGGCCCATTGCATTGCTTGGTGCAGAAAACAAGCTGTTTGCCACATTCTTATTAATCAAGTTAACAGAATGGGAGAGCAATATTGAGCTGCAGAATGGAATGGCTGAGCAATAATAAACAGGGAACCAAATGGGACTCCACATTGGATGGTCAACAACAGACATCTTAGCGCTAATCTTACTGGTGAACTAAGCAATCAAGAACAATAAGGCCCTGAAGCCCAGTTTTATAGACTATAGCGTGGCTTTTGACAAGTCAATTGCAATCTACCATGGAACCAACTGGCTGATAGAGGTAGGAACCAGTCATTACTACACCTAATTACCATCTTGCATAAAGACACTTGGACAGGGTACATTTTATCCAGCAAGAAAGAAGTATCCTCTAAACTTTGGATTGGCGTAAGGAAGGGTTGTGTACTGACACCATTAGTGTTTTCTCTATACATTTCAGATCTCTCCAACTACTTGAGTACTTCGGATGGCCTACCTCCCAAACTGGACAGTCAAACCATTACTTACCTTTCCAACTCCAGTAACTTGATGATTTTATCCTTAACACACTCTGGGCTTCAGACGCAACTAATAAACGTGAACCTATTCAATCTTGCCAAATGCCTACTAAACCACGCCTCAAAAACAAAAACCTAGGTGTTAGACCTGACAGCCTTAGGGTGGTCACCCCTAACTTTTTGCCTGCCTCCCTCCACTTTATGGACACGGTTTTTGCTGGCTTTTAGACTCTGCGCACTTTATCACTGCTAACCAGTGCTAAAGTGCATATGCTCTCTCCCTTTAAACATGGTAACCTTGGATCATACCTGATTGGACTATTTCATTTACTTATAAGTTCCTAGTAATGTGCACTATGTGTGCCTAGGGCCTGTAGATTAAATGCTACTAGTGGGCCTGCAGCACTGGTTGTGCCACCCACTCAAGTAGCCCCTTTACCTTGTCTCAGGCCTGCCATTGCAAGGCCTGTGTGTGCAGTTTCACTGTCACCTTGACTTGGCATTTAAAAGTACTTGCCAAGCCTAAACCTCCCCTTTCTCCACATATAAGTCACCCCTAATGTGTGCCCTAGGTAACCCCTAGAGAAGGGTGCTGTGTGGGTGAAAGGCAGGACATGTACCCGTGTAGTTTACATGTCATTGGGGCTGCCCTCATACAGTATTGAAGTGGTAGCTGCTGATCTGAAAGGAGTAGGAAGGTCATATTTAGTATGGCCAGAATGGTAATACCAAATCCTGCTGACTGGTGAAGTTGGATTTAATATTACTATTCTAGAAATGACACTTTTAGAAAGTGAGCATTTCTTTGCACTTAAAGCTTTCTGTGCCTTACAATCCACGTCTGGCTGGGCTTAGTTGACAGCTCCTTGTGCATTCACTCAGACACCCCAAACACAGGGTACTCAGCTTCACTTGCATACATCTGCATTTTGAATGGGTCTTCCTGGGCTGGGAGGGTGGAGGGCCTGCTCTCACACAAAGGACTGCCACACACCCTACTGGGACCCTGGAGGACAGGATTGAACTGAAAGGGGACCTGGTGCACTTCTTAGCCACTCTTTAAAGTCTCCCCCACTTCAAAGGCACATTTGAGTATAAAACAGGGCCTCTGCCCTACCTCATCAGACACTTGCTGGAGAAGAAACCTGAACCAGAACCTGCATCCTGCCAAGAAGAACTGCCTGGCTGCCTAAAGGACTCACCTGACTGCTTTCTACAAAGGACTGCTGCCTTGCTGTTGCCCTGCTGCCTTGCTGAACTCTTGTCTGGCTGTAAAAGTGCTCTCCAAGGGCTTGGATAGAGCTTGCCTCCTGTTCCCTGAAGTCTCAGGACCAAAAAGACTTCTCTTTTTCATTTGGACTCTTTGAGCGCCGAAAATTTCGCCGCACAGCTTGCTCCGCGGCGAGAAAATCGCCGCACACTAACGCTGATCGACGCGAAGCCTTCGGGGTGACCGGAACTTCGACGCACAGCCCCGCAAAACGACGCACAACCGGAAAACAAGCAGGAGAATCCTCGCACAGACCCCGGGACATCTGGTAATCCCGCGACCCACAGAAATAGACTGTCCATGCGCCGGAAAATGACGCCCAACTCCCCCGCGTGAAAAATAACGATGCAAGTCCGTGTGTGCTGGGGAGAAATCGATGCACACACCATTTTTCCACGTATCTCTTCTTCTGCGGCCCCTTTGCGGAGATTTTCCACTCCAAACCAGGTACTTTGTGCTTGAAAGAAACTTTGTTTGCTTTTTAAAGACTTAAGACACTTTATATCACTTTTTAGTGATATCTCTACAATTTCACATTGCATCTTTATTCGTTTATCCAGATAAATATTATATATTTTTCTAACCACTTTGTGGTGTATTTTTGTGGTGGTATATGGTGTTATTGTATGATTTATTGCACAAATACTTTATACATTGCCTTCTAAGTTAAGCCTGATTGCTCGTGCCAATCTACCATACTGTGGGCACAGGATAATTTTGGATTGTGTGTGACTTACCCTGACTAGAGCGAGGGTTCTTGCTTGGACAGAGGGTAACCTGACTGCCAACCAAAAACCCCATTTCTAACATTGGTGATCAGCAGTGAGGATAGGACTTGTATTTGTGCAGTGACATACAGTAGCTAAGTATTTCACTACCTACCCACATTTGAAGGTCAACTTGATTTTTATCTCTGGTTTTGCAAATTCATTTTCCTGACAATTTTCAAAAACTAAATCCTCACTCAACATGTCTCTGACTGGGTCTCAAGTGGGAGACTTTGACCTAGCCCTGTTGGATACATATACTGTCAAACAGCTAAGAGGGTTCTGCAGGGTGATGAGAGTACCCACCCAAGGGGCCTCCAAAAAGGAGGACTTTCAAGTGGTGCTGAGGGCCTGGGCAGAAGCCCATTTAGAGGAGGATGATGAGGAAGAGGAGCCAGAAAATGACCCCTCAGAGGATTTGTTGCTATCGGTGGATGATGGTACCACAGCAATTGTGCCCCCTTCCAGACCAGGGAGCAGTGTCTCTGTGCAAAGCCTGACCGCAGAGGAAAGGAGAGAAGTAAGGGAGTTCCAATTGCAAAACTGAAACTTGAGGCCCAACAGGAAGAGAAGAGGGCAGAGAGAGAAGCCAAACAAGCTGAAGCTGAAAGAGCAGTCAAAAAGGTGGAAGCTGAAAGAGCTTTGGCTGAAAAGAAACTATTGTTGGCTCATGAACTGAGTCTCAAGGAGCTGGAGATCAAGGTGAGACAGTCTGAATCCAGCAATAATGGTGGCAGCATACAGACAGGACCTGCTGGAGAAAAGAAGGTTCGTATACCCAAAAATGTGGTGCCCAGTTTTGTGGTGGGAGATGACATAGATAAATGGTTAGCTGCTTATGAATTTGCACTAAGGGCTCATGAGGTTCCTGAAGGGCAATGGGGGGTAGCTATGTGGGGTTATGTGCCGCCATTGGGGAGGGACACACTTCTCACATTGGATCAACCTGATCAAAACACATACCCACTTCAGAAAACCACTTTACTTGCCAAGTTTGGGCTGACCCCTGAGGGATACCGTCAGAGGTTCAGGGACAGCACCAAACAAACCACACAAACATGGGTAGATTTCTTTGACTTTTCCAGTAAGGCACTGAATGGATGGGTGCGGGGAAACAAAGTAGATAATTATAAAGGGATATATGACTTGATTCTGAGAGAGCATATGCTCAATACTACTTATACAGAGTTGCGCCAGCACTTGGTAGATAGTAAGCTGATTGATCCCAGGAAGCTTGCTGAGGAGGCGGACCTCTGGGTTAGCATCAGAGTGTCCAAAAAGGTACCTGGGGGGGACACCCACAAAGGTGGTCAGGGTTCCTAACAGAAGAAAGAGGGGGGAGATAAACTTACAGATAAGGAACTCCCAAAGGCCCCCAAAAGAATTCCCAGGGAGGGGGTGGCAACCATTCCTTTTCCAGATTTGGGAAAAAGCCAGGGACTTATGATAAATCAGGGAGATCCAACCCCAAATGCTTAGAGTGCTACCAATATGGTCACTATAAAGGCGACCCCACCAGTGCTCCAAGAGGGCACCGTCCACTACTGGACAGACACCTGGGTTGACTAGTGTAGCGCTCGGGTGGGGAGATGGACCCAGATAGCTTTGGGGAGCAGGTAGAGATTTCCCTAGTGTCCCTGGGAGAAGGAGAAATGGTGCCCAAAGCCCACATGCCCCAAAATACTTCCAAGTACAGGCAGTGGGTTACCATTGATGGGAAAAAGGTGGAGGCTCTGCGTGACACAGGAGCCAGTATGACTACTATCAAGAGTCAGCTGGTGTCAACAGAGCAGACAATCCCTAATACATTCACCAGGTCATAGTCGCTGACAATCGTGAGAGTCACCTACCGGTGGCTCTGGTTCCCTTTGAGTGGGGGGGGGGTCTCTGGTACTCTGAAAGTAGCTGTGACTCCTGCCATGCCTGTAGATTGTCTGTTAGGCAATGATCTTGAGCATACTGCTTTGAAAGAAGTAGAGCGCATATCTCACCTGGAGATGTTAGGGTTACCTGAGTGGGTCTGCATGACCACACGGTCCATGGCTGACCGAGAGGGAAGTCAAGGGTGTCTGGAGCCTGGAACAATGGCCCAGAGAACTGCCAAGAGGAGGGGCAAGGGGCGCGGGAAACAGGTCCCAGAAGTTCCCGCAGTGGTTGACGGGGCTCCTGAGGAATAGGCTCCCGAACCAACTGGGGAAGACATTGCCACCCTAGGTGATCTACCTGAGCTTGCTGGCTGGCAAGTTGAGGGTGGACCCACCAGGGAGGAATTCTGCAAGGCGCAGAAAGAATGTCCCACTCTAGAGGGTCTGAGAAAGCAAGCCTCAACCCAGGCAGCAGGTGAAGCCTCTGGCGATCACCACATATATTGGGAGAATGATCTCCTCTACAGTGAGCCTAAGGTTCCGGCCACTGGGGCAGCACGTGCGCTGGTGGTCCCCCAGTGTTACTGAACCTTCCTACTGGGTCTGGCTCACGACATTCCCCTGGCAGGACATTTGGGGCAAGACAACACCTTTGCCAGGCTTGTCACCCACTTTTATTGGCCCAGAATATAGACAAACTCAGATACGTTCTGTAGATCTTGTCCTACCTGCCAGGCCAGTGGTAAAACAGGAAAAAGTGTTAAGACCCCCCTGATTCCACTTCCTGTCATTGGCACCCCCTTTGAAAGGGTGGGCATCGACGTTGTTGGTCCATTGGACCCCAAAACTGCCCTAGGCAACAGGTTCATCCTGGTTTTGGTGGACCATGCCACCCGTTACCCAGAGGCAATCCCTCTGAGGACCGTAACTGCACTGGTGGTGACCAGAACTCTGATGGGGATATTTACCCGTGTGGTATTCCCAAAGGAGATAGTGTCGAACAGAGGCACTAACTTCATGTCTGCATCCATGAAGGCTATGTGGGATGCGTGTGGTGTAACCTACAAGTTCACCACACCCTATCACCCCCAATCTAATGGTCTTGTGGAGAGATTCAACAAGACCTTGAAAGGCATGATTGGTGGCCTCCCTGAGGCCCTGAGTTGTAAGTGGGACGTCCCCTTACCATGCCTTCTCTTTGCTTACAGAGAGGTACCCCAGAAGGGGGTAGGGTTCAGTCCCTTTGAGCTTCTCTATGGGTACCCTGTCAGGGGACCCTTAAGCATTGTCACGAGGGGTTGGAGAAAGCTCCAAAGGCACCCCCTCAGGATGTGGTCAGCTACATGTTGGCCCTCCGCAACCAGATGATCAGCTTCTGGAAAGAGGCCAAAAGTATCCTTGAGGCCAGTCAAGAGGTAATGAAAAGCTGGTATGACCAGAAGGCCACCCTGGTAGAGTTTCAACCTGGAGACAAAGTGTGGGTAATGGAGCCAGTAGAGCCTAGAGTTCTCCAGGACCACTGGACTGGCCCATTTGAAGTAAAGGAGCGGTAAGGGGAGGCCACTTACCTAGTGGACCTCCAAACCCCTAGGAACTCCCGAAGGGTGCTCCATGTCAACCAACTGAAGCCTCATTTTGAGAGGTCTGAAATCAACATGCTTCTGGTCACAGATGAAGGAATGGAAGAGAAGAGTGAACCTCTCCCGGACCTCCTCTCTGCCCAAGAAGGTGATGGGTCAGTGAAAGGTGTTATTCGCTCTGACTCCCTGACTCTAAACCAGAGAGGAGACTGCTAGGAGCTGTTGGAGCAGTTCTCCCCCCTGTTCTCCCTTACTCCTGGACTGACCCACCTCTGTGTTCATGATATTGACACAGGTGACAGTCTCCCTGTGAAGAACAAAATTTACAGGTTATCGGATAAGGTGAAGGCCAGCATCAAGGAGGAGGTCTCCAAGATGTTAGCTTTAAGGGTTATCGAGAAATCCAGTAGTCCCTGGGCCAGCCCGGTGGTGTTGGTCCCTAAGGCTACTGCCCCAGGTGCGAAGCCAGAACTCTGGTTCTGTGTGGACTACCGGGGTCTCAACTCAGTCACACGGACTGATGCTCACCCCATCCCCCGAGCTGATGAGCTCGTTGACAGACTGGGCGCTGTTAAGTTCCTGAGTACGTTTGATCTTACTTCAGGGTACTGGCAGATCGCCCTGACTGAGGGGGCTAAAGAGAGATCCGCATTTTCCACACCTGATGGCCATTACCAGTTCCGGGTGATGCCATTTGGGTTGAAAAATGCCCCCGCTACCTTCCAACGGTTGGTTAACGGGGTCCTAGCTGGCAAGGATGCCTTCTGTGCAGCCTACTTGGACGACATAGCTGTCTACAGTTCCAGCTGGGAGGAGCACCTGCTCCACCTCAAGGAGGTGCTTCAGGCTCTGCAACAGGCAGGCCTGACCATCAAGGCTAGTAAGTGCCAGATTGGGCAGGGTTCCGTGATGTACTTGGGACACCTAGTGGGTGGTGGCAAGGTGCAGCCACTCCAGGCCAAGATTGAAACTATCAAGGCCTGGCAACCACCTAGAACACAGACTGAGGTGAGAGCCTTTTTAGGCCTCACAGGATACTACCGCAGATTTGTCAAGGGCTATGGTACCATTGTGTCACCCTTGACAGAACTCACTTCCAAGAAACAACCTAGGTTGATGAATTGGACAGAGGCCCCCGTGCTCAAGGCCCCTGACTACTCCCAGGAATTAATTGTGCAGACAGACGCTTCAGAGCATGGCATAGGGGGCGGTCCTAGCACAGATAAAGGAGGAGGGCCAAGACCAACCAGTAGTCTTTATTAGCAGAAGGCTATTACCACGGGAACAGAGGTGGAGTGCTATTGAGATAGAAGCTTTTGCTGTGGTCTGGGCACTGAAGAAGCTGATGCCATACCTGTTTGGGACTCACTTCCGGGTTCAGACAGACCACAGGCCCCTAAGATGGCTCATGCAGATGAGGGGTGAAAATCCTAAACTCTTGAGGTGGTCCATTTCCCTACAGGGGATGGACTTTATGGTGGAGCATCGCCCAGGGGTTGAATACCCCAATGCTTATGGTCTCTCCAGATACTTCCGCCTTAGCGATGAGAGCTCCCAGGAGGTCGGGTAGCTCTCCCCACTTTCAGCTGGGGGGGACACATGTTAGACCTGACAGCCTTAGGGTGGTCACCCCTAACTTTTTGCCTGCCTCCCTCCAATTTTTGGACACTGTTTTTCCTGGATTTTAGACTCTGCACACTTTACCACTGCTAACCAATGCTAAAGTGCATATGCTCTCTCCCTTTAAACATGGTAACCTTGGATCATACCTGATTGGACTATTTAATTTACATATAAGTCCCTAGTAATGTGCACTATATGTGCCTAGGGCCTGTAGATTAAATGCTACTAGTGGGCCTGCAGCACTGGTTGTGCCACCCACTCAAGTAGCCCCTTTACCTTGTCTCAGGCCTGCCATTGCAAGGCCTGTGTGTGCAGTTTCACTGTCACCTCGACTTGGCATTTAAAAGTACTTGCCAAGCCTAAACCTCCCCTTTCTCCACATATAGGTCACCCCTAATGTGTGCCCTAGGTAACCCCTAGAGCAGGGTGCTGTGTGGGTGAAAGGCAGGACATGTACCCGTGTAGTTTACATGTCCTGGTAGTGTAAAACTCCTAAATTCGTTTTTCACTACTGTGAGGCCTGCTCCCTTCATAGGCTAACATTGAGGCTGCCCTCATACAGTATTGAAGTGGTAGCTGCTGATCTGAAAGGAGTAGGAAGGTCATATTTAGTATGGCCAGAATGGTAATACCAAATCCTGCTGACTGGTGAAGTTGGATTTAATATTACTATTCTAGAAATTACACTTTTAGAAAGTGAGCATTTCTTTGCACTTAAAGCTTTCTGTGCCTTACAATCCACGTCTGGCTGGGCTTAGTTGACAGCTCCTTGTGCATTCACTCAGACACACCCCAAACACAGGGTACTTCGCCTCACTTGCATACATCTGCATTTTGAATGGGTCTTCCTGGGCTGGGATGGTGGAGGGCATGCTCTCACACAAAGGACTGCCACACCCCCTACTGGGACCCTGGCAGACAGGATTGAACTGAAAGGGGACCTGGTGCACTTCTTAGCCACTCTTTGAAGTCTCCCCCACTTCAAAGGCACATTTGGGTATAAAACAGAGCCTCTGCACTACCTCATCAGACACTTGCTGGAGAAGAAACCTGAACCAGAACCTGCATCCTGCCAAGAAGAACTGCCTGGCTGCCTAAAGGACTCACCTGACTGCTTTCTACAAAGGACTGCTGCCTTGCTGTTGCCCTGCTGCCTGGCTTAACTCTTGTCTGGCTGTAAAAGTGTTCTCCAAGGGCTTGGATAGAGCTTGCCTCCTGTTCCCTGAAGTCTCAGGACCAAAAAGACTTCTCTTTTTCATTTTGGACTCTTCGTGCTCCGCGGCAAGAAAATCGCTGCACACCGACGCGACGCCCTCGGGCGACCGGAACTTCGACGCACGGCCTCGCAAGGGCAACGCCGCCCGACTTCCAGAGAGGAAAAGTGCCTGGCTTGAGGAAAAGTTGCTCCTGAGCCCCTGACCAAAGTCATGACTCCAAGGGTCAGTTTACTGAACCTCTGTTCCAGCACCAGGGCCATAGAAGATGCAGTCACTCACCCTGGCCAGTCAGTAGCCATTTGCAAGGAATTTCTGCTCACCACTGACATGCAGCCAAGAAGACCTCCACCCTGCTGCACATTCGTGGTGAGCAGTGATTCCTAGCAAGTGGCACCTATGTCTGTCAGACATAGGAGAGTTGTCACAGTGTGAATTGGTCACCAAAGATGGACACTCGCTCTCATTAATAGATACCGCTGGACCTGCTGTGTCTGGAAATTGGTAGCCCAGCTGCAGCCGGACTTCTACTGGCTCAAAGAGGACTTCGAGGCACTCCGACTCCTGTGGTCAAAGTTGCTCCACTTTACCCGTGGACCGAATAATAACCCCAGCAATACCCACATCGACCATTCAGCACCCAGAGCATCTTTCAGCATCCTCAGCATTCTACATTTCCAGCATCAAGACCACTCCATTGAAGTCTGTGGCAGTCTTGATGTAAAGTGTGGAACTAGACTTGAGACTGCTTTGGTGATCAATTCGTTGTCCAAATATTCCTTATTGGCCTCCCTGTCTTTGTCCTTGTCAGAATCGGTCACCCCACCCAGGCAGGAGTAGCAGAACACAAACGTTTCCAATTTTAGCTGTTACCAATGTTTGCTTGCGCTTTGGAGTAAAAAGTTGAGATTTACATTTTCTTTAAAAATCTATATTTCTAGAACCCTCATGTGGCTTTTTCTCATCTTGGTTTCTAAAATTTCTTTAAAGTATAATCTATTTTTTAAAATTGGTATCAGATTTCTCTTGTGTTACGCAACTTTTATTTGATTGTTTGGTACTTCTAAATGCTTTACGCTAGTTCCTTTGTTTAAGCTTTACTGCTCAAAGCCACAGCTATTCAGGGTTGGGTTGGAGGTTTTTGAAGAGAGCTTGCCGGACCCAAGATGGTTTTGTGACACAGTAAGATCACACAACCATACCATATAATACACCACAATCCTCATACTGGTGCTTAGCGGTATGATCCAGAACTTGTGTTTAGCTGTACCAGACAAACAATAAGTTGGTAAGCACTGAAAATCTACTAAGTTGAAGCTGAGACATAGGGCCTGATTTATAACTTGGTGGACAGGTTGCTTTGCCCCAATGGGGACGGATATCCCATCCACTAAAATCTAAATCCCATTATATTCTATAGGATTTAGATTTTAGCAGACCAGATAGCCATCACCGTTGTGACGGAGTAACCATCTGCCAAGTTCTAAATCAGGCTTATAGTTTCAAACGTTTTTGCCAAGTTCTTAATATCCAAGGCAATATTTTCCAGGAGGTTACAGACTTGCAGTAAAGGGTCACCAAGTTTGCCAAACGTTACAAAAAGTATGGTAAAACATTTTGCTGATTCTCCAAAGGATGGAAAACATGGAAATTGACTTGGCCATCCTGCCCACACTGAAAATCAACAACCTAAGGGTGATGTGCAGACACAGGAAAATAAGTCTGAGGATCACAGCCAAGACAGGGGACCTAGAAAAGGCCCTCACAGCCTCGAAGGAAGCCAGGAGAGCTCAAGTCCAACCTGTAGAGGAGATCACCCCAAAAGTGAGGATGAGGATGATGGCTGAGATCTCTTAGATGAAAATGTCAAGAGGGACAATGAGAGTGTGACCCACACAGTTACTTCAAAGAATGCTTCCGCATCTGAGAGTGGAAATAATTAAGGACTTAGAGGCCCATCTTAGCTTCTTAGAGATCCAAGAAAGGAAACTGTCCCTGGAAGAAAGAAAACTGTCCCTGGAAGAGAGACGAGTCAAGCTGAGACTGAAGTTCCAAGGACATGATGGCAGCAACAGGGACACAAAGGTAAATACAGGGGTGACAATGACCCTAAATTGCCCAAGGGTATTGTGCCAAAGTTTGTTGAGGGGAAAGATATAGACAAAAGGCTAGAATCTTTTGAGAGGGCTCTCAGGATGAGAAGGGTGGATGCCCACCATTGGGGATCCTTGTTGTGGGAACTGATTCCAACAGTGGGGAGGGATAGGCTGCCGACACTAGAAAATGATGTGGCAGTCATAAGGAGGTTGGATCAAAGGTAACCAGGTAGATACCTACAAGAGGCTCTACAATTTAGTGGTAAAATCACTTACAAATTGTACCTCAGAGAAGCTATACCAGCATCTGGTACATTCTAAACTATCTAGCCCTAGAGAGCTGGGAAAGATAACCGATAAATGCACCAGGGTTCCCAAAGTGGCCAAGAATCAATGGGGTTGAAGTCCAGGCCCTGAGGGACACAGGTGCCAGCATCACCATTGTTTTGGCTAAACTGGTTTCCCCAGGGCAGAAGATACCTGATGAGGTGCACCAAATAGTCAACTCTGAAATTGTTACAAAGTTACATCACATAGCTGTGGCAGACTTTGAGTGGGGATGGGTTACTGGCCCTAAGGAAGTAGCTGTGTCCCCTGCCATCCCAATGGAGTGTCTGCTGGACAACAACCTTGTAACTTCTGTAGAGGCAGAGGTGACGAGAAGGATTCACACAGCAATGCTGGGCCTCCCTGGGTGGTTATGTGTCTCCACTAGAGCACAAAAGGCTTCAAGGAAAAATCAAGGGACCTTGGATCTTGAACAAAGGGTCTAAGGCCCTAGTTTCAAGAGGAATGGAAGGAAGTACTGAGGTTTTCCAAAATAGCAAGCCCCCTTACGGACCTTCTCACTCACAAACATCCCAACAAAAACTTTCCCTGGAAAGACGAACATGACGGCAGTTTCTTAACCCTGAGATGTGTCAGGCTCCCATCCTCCTATGTCCCCATTTTACCAAAACCTTTGTTTTACAGACAGATGCATCAGGCCGAGGACTTGGGCCAGTGTTATCTGAAACAAACTCACTGAAACAAGTTTTATATCTCAGTCGTAAGCTTTTCCCATTAAACAAGAAATGTCTAGCCATCAAATGGGCTATGGAAGCTTTGCAATACTATGTGTTGGGACGTCCGTTCATAGTATTGACTGACCATGCTCTTCTTCATTGGTTATCACAACGTAAGGACATAAACTAGAAAGTGCTTCAGTGGTTTTTGGCCTTACGACCTTTATCATTTCAGGTGTTCCATGTTCCTGGGTCTTTACAGACCAGTGTGGATTTGTTTATCTCGGTGTCCTGTTTTGGAATGGCCAGCTTCTCCATTCTTAATGGAAGAGCAGTGCAGTATGGCGCCAGCCATGCCGACAACCCCCAAAATGGCTGCCGACAATACCCAGCCCAGAAGTTTAGAGCACAGGAAAGAAGAAGGCAGCAACGTCGCAAAGTGGTAAAGTGACATACATGAAGGACTACCCTCAATCCAGTCGTTGGATGCAACAAGATCAGAAGATGTGGACCAGCGGGTGGTGGAGAATGGGGCAAAGGAGAGCTCAAAGCACACAAACCCAGAAGACCCGACCCGAGGCCAAGAGAAAACCCGGAAAAAAAGGATCAGGCAGAGAGGGCTGTGAGCCATGGAGGAAAACAGCGAGACACAGAGAAAAGACTAAACATAGGTCTGGTGATCCCCGAGGGCAGGTGGACTTTGAGGCTTCCCCAACCATGGTCCAGGAGGACCGTGGTCGCAGGCAAGTGCTTACACCGGCAGGTACTTATGTAAGAACGTGCTGGGCAGAGATGCACATGGAGAGAAACAGGAGCATGGGGGAAAGCTACAAAGACATGCACTAAACCGGAGCTTGAGCCCCTGAGCATTTGATGATCACTACCTCACCCTGAGCACTCAGAGACACCTCCAATGATTTTATGTTTTTTTTTTTTTTTTTTTACATATATTGTTCTGTTGGTTGTCTATTGAAGAGTCACCACAAGCACCTGTGCTAAGAAGGGATTCCACATGTCGAGAAACAAAGTGGAGGAAAGCCAAAAGAGGAGACGCCCGGACTGCTCACCCCTTATAACCCTTATCGTGGGACTAAGAAGCTGGACACTTGTATAAGTATAGAGTTCAATGGCCTTAAAAGAAAGACTCCTTTCAATAAACACTAAAATGCATATTTGAATAACGGCTGCGTGTATCCGTATGACTAGTTGACTACAGCAAGGTTTTGCTATGTATTTGGGCTACAAAGTAGGTGAAAGATATGTACAACTTCTGCAGCCCAAAATCCTGTCAAATCTGGCCTGGGAAGCTCCTAAGACACAAACCCAAGCTAGAGCCTAACTTGGTCTGCCTGTGTGCTACAGAAGATTTGTTAAAATTTATGGTACCACAGTAATGCATGTGACAGGGCTTACCTCCAAGAAACAGCCCAAAAAATTCCTCTGGACTGACCAATATAAAAAAGCCTTTAACACTCTAGGGGAAGCTTTGTGCTTGTCACCTGCCTTAAAACACATGATTTTAACAAACACTATGTTGTCCAAACTTGTTTCAGAACAGTGGACTGGGGCAGTATTGTCACAGCTAAATGACCAGGGTGACTCCATCCCAGAGAGCAGCGTTTAAGTGCCATTAAGAGGGAAGCCTTTGCTGTGGTTTGGTCCCGGAAGAAGCTGAGACCTTGCCTGTTTGGGACTCAATTCAGAGCTGACCACAGGACTCTCAGGTGGTTGATGCAGATTAGAGGAGACAACCTCAAACTGTTGAGGTGGTCCATTTCCCTACCGGGTATGGACTTTACAATGGGACACAGACTTGGGACGGACCATGCCAATGCAGGTGGCCTTTCCAGTTTCTTCCACTTAGATAATGAGAACTACCAGTTTAAGGGTTAGTTGCTTATCACCTTTCGTCGGGGGGGACACTCTGTAAGGAAATGCCTTTTTTGCATGATCAACCCCAAAGTTTTGGACTGCTGCTTGCGGTTTTTCCACTCTGAGAGTACACTGAGGCCTGCTAAACAGAGCTCAGTGAGTGTTCTAACCCATCACAGAATATATGTTTAATTAGCCACTCCTAATTGGCATAAACTGACTTATTTAAAGTACTAAGGGTAACCAATGTATGCAAGTTAGAGTATTCACCCAGGGCTGCAGCACTGATTGTATCATCCTGCATATGACAAGGTACAAAATCGCTCCCAGCCTGTCAGTGCAGCCAGGAAGAGATGTTTTAAGCTTCTACTTTGACTTTGCCATTTACCCTAATGGCAAAGCCCCCCCTTCCATAATAATATATGTGATTCTCCCCTAAGGAAGGTATATCGATTCCTTATACAGGGAGCTCTACATTAATAAGTAGGACATATACTTCAAAATGTCCAACAGCAAAACTCCCAAATTGCTGTTTTTGCTGCAGAAATATTGGTAGCCTAATACAGAGTCACTGGCTGAACTCTCAATCCAGCCAACTTCTGAATGGAATTACTAAAATGGGTACTTCAAAGTATCAAATTAGTCATGGCATTAAACACGACTTGATGCCCAAGTTGATTTTATAGTCACTTTCTAGGGAAAGGCCACTTTTAGAATGTTGCCACTCAGTTGCCCAGTTTATCTGGTGTCTTTCACAGTTGCTGCCACCATACCTCTTTCTACTCTCCTGGGGAGTAGTGTGAATGACTCCAATGCTCAGGAACAATAGAGGCCTCTCACAGAGGGAAGTAATACCATCCTTTTGCAGGGCGTTTGCCCTAAAGGCGACCCTCAAAGAGGAAGCTGCTTGTGGTGGGGAAATGGAGATTACACTCATGTAAGGCAGCCCCTGACTGCCAACATGCAGCCAACAGCTCCAATGGACTTAAAAAGTGCACTGATGTCTTGCAGACTAAGGAGAGTGGTCAGCGTGTGGATTGGTCACCAAAGTTGACAGCAGCCCACACCAAAATAAATCGCTGTACCCACTGTGTCCGGAGATGGGGATCCCAGCTGCAGCTGGACTTCTACTGGTTCAATAAGGACTTCGACCCCTCTGGTCAAAAGTCACTCCATCTTACCTGTGGATCAAGGAATAATCCTAGGAAGACTCCCATCAACTGCTCAGCACCCAGGTCATCCTTCTGCATCTTCAATATCCTGCACCCCCAGGATCAGGACCACTCCTTTGAAGTCTATAGCAGTCTTGATGTAAAGTGTGGAACTCAACATGAGGCTGCTTTGGTTAACAGGTAACAGTCCAAATACTACTTATTGGCCCCTCTGACCATCTCCATGTCAGAATTGGTCACCCCACTCAGACAGGAGTAGCCGAACACAACTCTTTCAAACTTTTTAAATGTCCCAAACTGTATGGTTACTAAAACTTGATTTGTGCTTTGAACTAAAAAGCTTTATGTTTTATAAAAAATTTATATTTCCAGAACACTCCGAATATTTTGCTCGTCTTGGTGTCACAAAATTCATGGAACTATAGGGGGTCATTACAACATTGGCGGTAAAAGCCGCTGACCGCCGTGCAGAAGACCGCCAACACACCGCCGCAACCGCGGAATTCTGCCACAGCAATTATGACCCACAGCTCGGAATCCGTCAAAATTTAAACACCCACACAAGTCCGCCACACCTAAGGTCAGTGATAAACTGGCGATAACAAAACCTCCACCGTCACGCCAACAGGAATACGCCCACACTATCACAACCCACGAATCCACGCGGCGGTCTTTCAACCGCGGTATTCCATTGGAGGTACACACCGCCACGCTCAAAATACACACACTCTTACAAAACACTACCACATTGGACAAATCGAAATACACACACCTGATACACATACACTCACCACTCCCACACACCCAATACAATATAAAACACACACCCACAAACCCCTACGACAACAATTGCGACAGAAGGCCAGAGAGAGACACCACCAGAAACAACACTAGCATCCACAGGCACTCAACACCATCACACACACAACATCCACGCACCTCACACAACACACCTCTAAATATCACCCCACACATCACAACACACACCACCCCACATATCACCCACACCACCCCATGGCACAGCAAGCACACCCCAGGTTTTCTGAGGAGGAACTCAAGGTCATGGTGGAAGAAATCATCCGGGTAGAGCCACAGCTATTTGGATCACAGGTGCAGCACACCACCATAGCTAGGAAGATGGAGCTACTGTGAAGAATCGTGGACAGGGTCAACGCAGTGGGACAGCACCCAAGAACTAGGGATGACATCAGGAAGAGGTGGAACGACCTACGGGGGAAGGTGCGTTCCGTGGTCTCAAGACACCAGATTGTGGTTCAGAGGACTGGCGGCGGACTCCCACCTCCTCCCCCAGAACTTACAACATGGAAGGAGCAGGTCTTGGCTATACTGCATCCTGAGGGCCTCGCAGGAGTAGCTGGAGGAATGGACTCTGGTAAGTCAAACCTTAAACTACCATATCCCCCACTCTACCTGCATGCTATCACCTACCCCCACCCTCACCCTCACCCCCATCACTCCAACTCCTCACACATGTCCCACTATCACAAACCACACATCCCAAACCCAGGCCCTGCATGCAACACCAAAGCATGGACACCCATCACCAAAGCATGTCCACTACACATACCCATACACCCCCCTAAACCATTATTACAGAAGGTCCCACACAAGAATGGAAGCACTGGGGTACAGGGTCACCCACACATTGCACACCATGGCACATACAGATGCAATAATCATGCCTTTACACCCCTGCAGGACCCCTACCCAACGTCACCGGACAGGAGGGTTCAGACATATCCACTCCACCCACAGAAGAGGCCCACAGTGATGACAGCAGCTCTGTCCAACTGGATCTAGATTACCAGCCCGGCCCATCTGGGACCTCGGGACAGTCGGTTCCCCTCACACTGTCACAGGCCACTACAGAGCTTCCCCCCTCTGGAAACACCAGCAAAGCACCCACCCAGTGGGCCCATACCTCTGTCCCCAGGGCACGTCAAGCAGCAGTGTGTCCACCACTACAGGGAACCCAGGCTAACCCACCACCCCAACAACACCAGGGACCTGGGGGAAGTGGTAGTGGGCACACGATTCAGGGGACAGAGGCCCAGGAAAACAGGGGAACTGGGAGGGCTGCTGTGCAACAGGGGGAGGACTGGCCCAGGGAACCCACTCTCCACGAGGCCCTCTCATCATGGGAGCCTAGCACCATTCCTAGGAGACGATGGCAACGGTATTGGCCAAGTTTCCGGAGACCCAGCGGCTGCAGGAGGAACAGTATTTGGGGTTCAGGGAGGAACTCAAATCCATCAATTCCACCCTGGGCACCATTGTAGGGGTGCTGAAGGAAGTCAACACCAGGAGGGACACTGTGGCACAACAAGGGGCCCCCTGACACTATCCTGAATGATGAACTGCCCACAACCTCCGCCGGCACTAGTGGACAGGAGGCACAGCCACAGGACCACGACACCAGCACCCCACCCCCTGCAGATGGAGAACCACACTGCAAGCGGCCCTGAGATCCAGGACAAAGACAGAGAACAATGCTAAGACCCCTGCCAAGAAATTAGACCACCATGATTGTCATCCTTCTGTCCCACTTTGTCCCCCTGTCCAGACTTAAACTGCCCTAGCTCCACTTCCTATGCTCCTTTGGACAATGCACCTGTGCGACTAATAGACTGGACTCTGCCATGGACATTCCTACACCATCACCCCTGACCATTTTACAACCCCCTCCACTATTTGGCAGTTAAATAAACACCCTTAAATCTCAAAACATTCTGGAGTCAGTCTGTGCTTTCGAAAAAGTGTATTTGCAATAACTGTGGAAAAATGCTATATCCAATGTAATGTCAACATACCTATGTCACACAGCTCTAGTTCATGCGGAAACAAAGCAGAGGTCACACAGTGGGACCCACATCTGTGAAATTGAAAGGGAAAGTGACAACTCAGTGTCCATACACTGGGTGAAAATGACAGACAGATCCGAGGTAGAAGAATTAAATCAGATGTAGCAGGCAGTGTTGTCTTCTTACCTGTGTCTCACTGGAAATATTGTTGGATAACCGTGTTCCTGTTGTCTATGTCCTCTTCTTCTGCTTCCTGGTCTTCACTGTCCACAGGCTCCACAGCTGCCACAACACCTCCATCTGGACCATCCTCCTGCAGAAAAGGCAATGGTTGTCGCAAAGCCAAGTTGTGAAGCATACAGCAGGCCAAGATGATCTGGCACACCTTCTTTGGTGAGTAGAATAGGTAACCACTTCTCATGTGGAGGCGCCGGTACCTGGCCTTCAGGAAGCCGAAGGTCCTCTCTATAATCCTCCTAGTTCGCCCATGGGCCTCATTGTAGCATTCCTCTGCCCTTGTCCTGGGATTCCTCACTGGGGTCAGAAGCCATGGCAGGTTGGGGTAACCAAAGTCACCTGCAAATGTCCAGGGACAACTGTTAGACACACACTAACTCTTAGGGACATACCCAGACACCTAGTCACACTGTATTGGGTTCAGGTCCTCACCTAACAGGCACACACGGTGCCTCTGGAGTTGCCCCATCACATAAGGGATGCTGCTATTCCGCAGAATGTAAGCGTCATGCACTGAGCCAGGAAACTTGGCATTTACATGGGAGATGTACTGGTCGGCCAAACACATTATCTGCACATTCATAGAATGGTAACTCTTCCGGTTTCTGTACACCTGTTCACTCCTGCGTGGGGGGACCAAGGCCACATGTGTCCCATCAATGGCACCTATGATGTTGGGGATAAATTCCACGGCATAGAAGTCACCATTCACTGTAGGCAAATCCTCCACCTGACGGAAAACGATGTAGCTGAACATGTGTTTCAGCAGGGCAGACAACACTCTAGACAACACGTTGGAGAACATAGGCTGGGACACCCCTGATGCAATGGCCACTGTTGTTTGAAAAGACCCACTTGTTAGGAAAAGGAATACTGGCGCACCTGTACTAGAGGGGGGATTCCTGTGGGATGGCAGATAGCTGACATCAGGTCTGGCTCCAACTGGGCACAAAGTTCCAGGATTGTGGTACGATCAAGTCTGTAGGTGACAATTACATGTTGCTCCTCCATTGTCGACAGGTCCACCAGCGGTCTGTACAACAGAGGATGCTGCCATCTCCTCACCTGCCCCAGCGGACGTGCTCTATGGATGAGAACAGCGATCAGAGGGTCCGCCAACACTGAGGTACGTAAACACAACTTAAAAGGAAAATGTTTGAAAATTTACATATGGCTGTATTAGTGTTTAAGCAAGGCCTAGATATGTGGGATGCAGTCAAAATTAATGCCATGTGGCACCCTGAAATGGCGGCTGCCTGACCTGTAATGTGGGACAAGGGGATATGAGGTAACTGCGCTGGCGTTGTACACCATCGCGGTAGGCGGTCGAAGACCGCGGCGCAATCCTGCATTGGTTAACATTGGACCCTATGGGTCCCAGGAGCCAATGACGATGTACGCCGGCGGTGACGGAACGCACCGCCGCGGACGTCACTGACATTTCTGTCTGTTCAATCACTTGATACCTGATCTTCGACAGGAGAGGACCTACACT
Source organism: Pleurodeles waltl (assembly GCF_031143425.1). Lineage (NCBI taxonomy): Eukaryota > Metazoa > Chordata > Amphibia > Caudata > Salamandridae > Pleurodeles > Pleurodeles waltl. The sequence goes on from NC_090444.1 coordinate 1,594,745,056, forward strand.
GCTAGTGCTGCTGTGACCTCAGTCTGGAAGAGACAATGTCTCGTGTGTCTGGGGGAAGGGCCCCTGCCTTCAGCATGGAGGAGTTGGAGAAACTAGTGGATGGGGTCCTCCCCCAGTACACGCTACTCTACGGTCCTCCAGACAAACAGGTGAGTACACTGTGAGCATGCTGTATGGGCAATGCCTGTTTGGAGTGGTGTTGATGAAAGATAGGGGGGGGAAGAATGAAGCGTGCATGATACAACGGTGAGTGCATGTGCGTCATAGCAAGGGTAGGGATGAGGGCCAATTACTGTGACAGTGCGGACAGTTATATCTTCTCCTTTTCCCCTCTACTATTCCTGTAGGTCAGCGACCACCAGAAGAAGGATATTTGGTGTTCCATCGCCAAGGAAGTCCAGACCCTGGGGGTCCACCACAGATGGAGCACCCACTGCCGGAAAAGATGGGAGGTCATTCGCCGCAGGAGCAAGAAGACAGCGGAGGCCCAGCTGGGGATGGCCTCCCAACGTGGGAGGGGTGCCCGTAGCACCATGACCCCCCTGATGTTCCGGATCCTGGCGGTGGCGTATCTGGATTTGGATGGGCGCTTGAGGGCATCACAGCAGCCACAAGGGGGTGAGTACACTCTCATTCTGCTGATTCAGCGCACATTGTAGGTGTCTGGGTGGGGAAGGTGGGCTGTGGGTTCTCCTAGGCCAGGGCTAGTTTAGTAGGCAAGCTCCCTTCTTAAGGCAGGCCCTGTGGTACCCCACCCCACCTGTGTTTAGAGCCAACTACACCTAGTCAGGCTCCTGTGAGTTCCATGTGTGCAGCAATCGGGTATAGGCCTTGTAACCCATGTCCCTGTGATTAATTAGGGAACTCTAAGTGCACAGCGTAGTGCAGGGGGCTTCTGTGTCTGTAGTGTCCGCCAACGGTAGCGGTATTGGATGAACTCAACATGTCTTTCTTCTGTCTTCCCCCCCCCCCTTTTTGTGGTCTCCCTGTTCTTGTCTGCATTAGCATCATCAGGCGGAGGAGCATTGCCACCGGAGCAGGAGGGAGCTGCATCCCACATGGCCCTGGAGGGCGACACAACGTAGTCAGAAGCCACCAGTGGGACGGAGGGCGAGTGGAGCTCCATGGCGGGGACAGGAGCTGAGACCAGCGACACGGACTCCTCTTCTGATGGAAGGTCCCTTGCGGTGGCGGACTCCTCTGTGCCCCCTGCATCAACAGGTACAGCCGCCACCCCCCCTACCAGCACCACCCTCCCAGCAGCCCCTCAGAGTGTGCCCCGTGGCCGCTCACCCAGGAGGGTGGGCATCTCCTTCGCCCCAAGCACCTCAGCCCCTGCCCCAGTCAGCCCTGCTGCCCTCATTGAAGAGGCCATTGACCTCCTCAGGTCCCTCACTGTTGGGCAGTCTACCATTTTGAATGCCATGCAGGGTGTAGAGAGGCAGTTGCAACAGACCAATGCATACCTGGAGGGCATTCATTCTGGCCAGGCAGCCCAACAGCGAGCTTTTCGGACTCTGGCCTCAGCACTGATGGCAGCCATTGTCCCTGTCTCTAGCCTCCCCCCTCCAACTTCCTCCACCCAGACCCAAACCCCTGTACCTCAGCCTATCCCAAGCACACCATTAGACCAGCATGCACACGTCAACACACAAGGGAAGGTCAGGCAAACATAAGCACCACACATCCCACAGGCACTCACGCAAGCATCATACACATGCAGACATACCAACAGCCACTGCCTCCAATGTGTCCCCCTCCTCCTCGTCTCCCTCCTCCCTCCCAGTCTCGTCTCCACTCACACCTGCATGCACTACATCTTCAGCCACTACCATTCACACATCCCCTGTGTCCTCTCCCAGTGTGTCTGTGAGCCCACTTCCCAAGGTACACAAATGCAGCCACACACCCACCCAACAGCCATCCACCTCACGACAGCCTCCAGCCCATGCACCTTCACCCAAAGTCAGCAAACGTACACCACCTACAACCACTACCTCTTCCTCCACTCCCAAACCCCCTCCATCTACCTGTCCCAGTGTGTCCCAAAAACTTTTCCTGTCCAACCTTGACATCTTCCCCTCACCTCCCCCACCCCTTCAGTCTCCATGGGCCCGCCTTTCCAGGTCCCAACCCACCACCTCAGCCACAACATCTGCGGGAACAGTGGTGCCAGTAGTAACCGGCTTCTGGAGTGCGCCAGGCAGCAGGGCAGCCAGTGTGCCAAGGAGCCAGACCACGGACAGTCCCCCGCCTCAAAAGCACAAAAAGTTGGCCAGTGCCCGGCAGGAGAGAGGCAAAACATCTACCACCAAAGCCTCTCCCAGGGGTACAGTTGGGAGTGTGAAGACAGCCGCACCACCATCCAAGGTGGGGGAGGGGCACAGAAAAACAGGCAAGTCTGCGAAAACCTGCAAGGTGGACAAGACCGCCACCAGCACCGCTGAACAGGACACCGCCGCCACAAGCACCGCTGCCAAGGACACCGCCGCTACAAGCACTGCTGAACAGGACACTGCCGCCACCAGAACCGCTGCCAAGGACACCGCCGCCACCAGCACCGCTGAACAGGACACTGCCGCCACCAGCACCGCTGCCTAGGACACTGCCGCCACAAGCACCGCTGAACAGGACACCGCCGCCACAAGCACCCCTGCCAAGGACACTGCCTTCACCAGCACCGCTGAACAAGACAACGCCGCCACAAGCACCGCTGCCGAGGACACCGCCGCAACAAGCACCGCTGAACAGGACACCGCCGCCACCAGCACCGCAGGCCAATGGGCGCCAAAGCTTTTGACGCTACTGAGGCCACCACGAGCAGGATGAATCACACTAGGCACAAGGCCCCCTCCAGAACCAGTGGAGTAAGGCATACACTACCTCAGTCCTTGGCAGGATGAAGCATTCTGGGCACAAAGCCCCCTCCAGAACCAGTGGAGATTTACATCCACTACCTCAGTCCTTGGCAGGATGAAGCACTCTGGGCACAAAGCCCCCTCCAGAATGAGTGGAGTAAGGCATCCACTACCTCTGTCCTTGGCAGGATGAAGCACTCTGGGCACAAAGTCCCCTCCAGAACCAGTGGAGACTGTTATCCACTCGAGAGACTGTGGCTTTGCACTCCCCAGGATGCAGCAGTGGGCAACCCACCCACTGGGAAGACTTGTGAGACTGTGGCTTTGCACTCCCCGGGATAAAGCAGTGGGCAACCCACCCACTGGAAAGACTTGTGAGACTGTGGCTTTGCACTCCTCAGGATAAAGCAGTGGGCAACCCACCCACTGGAAAAACTTGTGAGACTGTGGCTTTGCACTCCCCAGGATGCAGCAGTGGGCAGCCCACCCACTGGAAAGACTTGTGAGACTGTGGCTTTGCACTCCCCAGGATGCAGCAGTGGGCAACCCACCCACTGGAAAGACTTGTGAGACTGTGGCTTTGCACTCCCCAGGATGCAGCAGTGGGCAACCCACCCACTGGAAAGACTTGTGAGACTGTGGCTTTGCACTCCCTAGGATGCAGCAGTGGGCAACCCACCCACTGGAAAGACTTGAGAGACTGTGGCTTTTCACTCCCCAGGATACAGCAGTGGATCTGGCGTTGTGCACTCATCCGGCTGAGGTGCCCCCCTTTCCTTCCCCCTGAGGTGCCAGTTGTATTTCTATCTGATGCCCCAGCAGTGTTCTCTCCGTTTTGATCGGGTATGGAGTGTGGGCCTCGCCCATGCATTTTGGGCCCAGTGGTTCACGGAGTATGATGGTAGAATACCTTGGACTTGTATTCTTGGTGTATATATTTGTTTATAGTGTAAATATATATATATATATATATATATATATATATATATATATATATATATATATATATATATATGTATTTTTGATTACTGTATTTGAATATATTACAAACGTTCGACTCATTTCCTTTTGTCCTTGCATTCTTCTAGGGGTGTTTGGGGGTTGTTAATGTAATGTATCAACATGTATTTTTGTGTGTGTTGTAGTGGGTGAGGGTGGGGGTGGGAGTGTTGCGTATGTGTGTCACTCTTTTTTCCCTTCCCCTGTGTCGTAGGTGCAGTACTCACCGTGGTCTTCGCCGCCGTCTTTGTTGTTACTGGTAGAGGAGCAGGAAGATAAAGGCTGGGAGTATCTGGAGCTCGGGTTCCATGGTGTCCTGGTTCCTTGTGGGGTGTGTAGAGGTGAGCGTTTTCCCTTCCAAGTCCTGTTTCCGCTGTGTTTTTGTTCGTGGTGAATCTGCCCCGGAAAAGGTGGCGAATTGGACTGTTGTAATACAGTGGGCGGAACCTTGTTTTCCGCCTGTCTGTTGGCGGTTACCGCCGCAGTGTTTGTTTGTACCGCCGTGGCAGTCGGAGTGTTAAAGTGGCTGTCTATGTTGGCGGTTTCCGCCACGGTCATGATTCCAATTTTTTTTTACCGCTGGCCTGTTGGCGGTTTTACCGCCGCTTTAACACTGACCGCCTGGGTTGTAATGACCCCCATAGTCTTTTTTTTTTATAAACTAGTGTTTGATTTTGTTCCTATTGTGCGACTTTCTTATTTCGTTGTTTGGTGGTTCTAAATGCTTTATACTAGTTCCTTTGTTTAAGCCTTACAGTTCAAAGCCACAGCTACCCAGGGTTGAACTAGAGGTTTTAAAAACTATCCTGGGTGTACCCAAGATGGTTTATCGAGTGCATTACATGGTAAGATTGTACAACTATATCATGTATTACACTACAATCCTCACAGAAAGCACCTAGTTTGAGAGATCGGCCAACAGTTTACAGACATTGCTGATAAATACTAGTATCTGGGTGTCACAAGTGACTCCAAATTAACCTGGTTCGACCATATTGACATATTGAAAAATAAAGCTCACACTGTCACCAAAGGAGTCAAATGATTCTCCAACACGTATAGGCAGAGGAGCATTGACATCTTCAATGCTGGCTTTGAATGCTAAACTCCTCACACTCCTTTATGCCAGTGGCATGTTCAGCCGAACAGATTAACATTCTTAATACTATTTCCATGCACAGTGTTATGATTTTCCTAACTTCTCAGGCAATTCTTTGTTTGGAACTGAACTTAAAATCTGTAAGGATCTTGCGCACATGGTCTCTCCCATTAACTTCTTCCAAGAGTTATCTATTAGCAATCCAAAACACAGTGCCTTCAGTTTCGGAAAATTTGGGTAACTTCTGGGTGAACATAATTTGCCCTCCTTGGCAGATTTGACATGCCAACAAAGATGCAGGCAAAAATAAGAAACTCTCTTCTTCAGCTTAGTTGTCACTCCTTAAATTCGCTTAATTTTAGACACCTTCTGTGCTAGATAACAGCTTTACCTTGACTCTGATCTGGAGTCTGCCCAAAAAAATCTAATATATGCGATTTTGGCTATTGTACATTCCCATGGTGGAATTTGAGGGTTCTTGTAAAACAGGCTGGTGCTCACATGATGTCTGCAGACTATGGTGGTCATTTTGACCCTGTCGGTCTTTTGACCGCCAGGGTAAATGTTGCGGTCCCACCACCAACCAGCTGGTGGTGCAGACCACTACATTATCAGTGTGGCAGGTTGGCCTCTGCCAACCTGCCACATCTCCACTCATACCGCCATGGTGGTCGGAACCACCAGAAGATCCACAGAAGATCACCTGCAGTATTAGGAGCCGGCCTTCCGCCATGGTTTCCGGGGCAATAGCACAGCCACGAAAACCATGGCGGAAAGGCTTTCTTCCCTGTCACTGGTAGACAGCTCCCCCACCCCCACCAGCAAGCACTAGACCCCCCCCAACGTCAGCAACATCACCCCCCACACCCTATAAATGCATATAGATACCCACACGCACCACACACACTCCCATTCACCGAAACTTACACACACGTATCCACTCACACATTCACAACTACATTCATCCACGCATTCAAACATGCATACTCACACCCATCCAAACACACATACTCACACGCATACACACTTACATGCAGACATGCAGTCACTTCAACATTCGCACATGCATACAATCACAGATATACACATTCATGCACATATGCAGACACCACACACTCATACACACACACACACACACACACACAATACCCCCCACCCTAACACCCCCCCTCCCCTGTTGGATGATCAACTTACCTGTTCCAGGGAGAAGGTAGTTCATCAGGGAACAGGAAGCAGGGCTTCCACTGCCGCTGGCATACCACCAGCAGGACACTGCCAGGCCGTATTATGGGCAATAATATGGCAGGAGGTGTCCTACTGGCACGGCGGGCCAGTGGTGGAACCGCCAGAGCACCTCCACCCGCCAGCACAACTGCTGCTGGATTTCTGCCCAAAGTGTGGCAGAAATCCAGCAGTACCTGTGATATGGTGGGCGGGAGACCGCCAGCATTGGCGGTCTCCTTGCGCCTTTGGCGGTCTTCATGGAAGACTGCTTAATGTGTAATGAGGGCCTATGTGACTACAGATTAGAAACCCTGGAACACAACATATACCAGTATATATGTCCAAACTTATTGGACCTGAGGAGGAATTAGTTGTGTCATTTTTTTATTGAGAACAAAGTAGGAACATTTAAAGAAATGATGCACTGCTGTTTTCACTTCAGGTGAAATGTTTTATTAGCCAACTGGTAAAATATCTCAACTTAATCTATCTCAGGCGTGACTCGTCAATAAAAGCTGGTACTCAACCTGGAGCTATACTTAGCCAACAAACCACACCCATGCACAATGACTCGCGATCAGGGATTTGGATTTTATAGTGACTTATTTAGAATAAATTAATTGCTACTTATTTTTTAAGAAGTACTTGTTATTGATTGATTTTAATACAATAAATATTTATTCATTCAATTGAAACAAAAGGTAATTCATCGGAATGATGATTCAGATACCGTGCTTGCCTTTACAAAGAATTCTAGGTGGAGAGGGGAAGCTAACGAGAGCATGGAAAATGGATAACATCTAAGAATAACTCCAACTAAGTATGTTGAAACCTTAGGAGCTATATATGGAGACGTGACCCCAAACACAGACTCACCATATCATTTGTTCTCCGCACACACAAGTCACTTATAAATGCACACCATGCATGTTGAGCGGGAGTGAGGTGACAGGGCCATCCATGAACATGGATTCAGAGAGCTCCAGCAGGCACTGTGGGGGTCCAGGTAGAATGTCCTTACCACACTGCTATGTTTCAGATACCATTAGTCATTAGTACTGCAATGGACTGGTCATGGTGATGTCCCCAATAACATAAAAGAGTCTAGCACTCTGCTGAAGAGCAACACATCGTTTTCAAGTTGAGCACTGGTCACAAAACTAGCAATAGGAGTCACTTGCAACAGAAAACACACCAGGTCTACTAGAATTCTGATATATGGAGCAGGCTGTCATTTGGGCACCGGATCCAGGGTATTTTGTACCTAAAGAAAGATTTGCAGAAGATATAGGCCCTCATTATGACATTGGCGGTAAGTGCCGCTTACCGTCATGCTGACTGCCGCCAACGTACCGCTACCGTGGCGGTATACTGCTACGCGTATTATGACCCACACATGGAAATCTTACACTATACAGACACACACACAAGCCCACCAGCCCAAAGCTCAGTGATAAAATAGCGGTACCAAAACCCACACCGTTACGCCAACAGAAATACGCCAACAGCATTATGACCCATGAATCACCGAGGCGGACATTCAACCGCCGTAAACCATTGGTGGAACAGACCGACGAGCTCAAAATACACACACACACTAAGAAAACAACACTACATTGGACAATTCAAACTACACACACCTGACACACATACACACACCACACCCACACCAATATAAAACACACACACTACCCACAGTCCTTTACGAAAAAAAAAATACAACTGAGAGAGAGACAAGCCAGGAGCACCTACAGAATCAGAGCCACAAAACACCATCACCCATACACCATCCACGCACCTCACATCACACACCCCAACACATCACCCCACACACCCTCTCACACACCACTCACACTACACCCATGGCACCACAAAGACACCCCAGGTTCGCAGAGGAGGTGGTAAGGGTCATGGTGGAGGAAATCATCAGGGTGGAGCTACAGCTATTCGTATCACAGGTGTAGCAGACGTCCATTGCTAGGAAGATGGAGCTATGGCGGAGAGTCGTGGACAGGATCAACGCCGCGGGACAGCACCCAAGAACAAGGGATGACATCAGGAAGAGGTGGAATGACCAATGGGGGAAGGTGCTTCCGTGGTTGCAAGACACCAGATAGCTGTACAGAGGACTGTCAGTGGACCCCCACCTCCTCCCCCACAACTAACAACATGGGAGGAGAAGTCTTGGCGATCATGCATCCTGAGGGCCTGGCAGGAGCAGCAGGAGGACTGGACTCTGGTAAGTCAAATCTTTACTACTTTATCCCCCCACCTGCATGCCATCACAAATTCCTATCCCTACCCTCACCCCATCACTCCATCACCTCACATATACCCCACCATCACAACCCACCCATCCCAATAACAAGCCCTGCATGCTACACCAATGCATAGACCCCCATCACAGACCTGCATGGACACCCATCACCACAGCATGCCCACTAGTGACAATCACTTAGCCAACCAAATCACAACTCACACCACAACCCAAAGCTGCCTTGGTAATAACAACCATAGAGGGAAACATACCCATGCACAAGATGTCACACGCAGAAACAATAACACTGCATTTACATCACCGGAGAGGAGGTGCCAGCAACATCCAGTCCCCCCACAGAAGAGGCCCACAGTGATGACAGCAGCTCTGCACGCCTGGATCACGATGACCAACATGGCCCATCAGGGACCTCTGGACAGTCGGTTACCCAGGCACAGTCCCATCCCACCTCAGAGCCTCCTCCCTTAGGAAACACCACCACAGCACCCACCCAGTGGGCCCATCCCTCTGTCCCCAGTACACATCAATCAGCAGTGTGTCCACCACTACAGGGACCCCAGACAACCCCACAAACACAGGACAATCAGGGACCTGGGGTCAGTGGCAGTGGGCACACGGTTCAGGGGGCAGAGGCACAGGACAACAGGGAAGCTGGGAGGACTGCTGTGTGACTGGGGGACGACAGGCCCAGGGAACCGACCCTCCACGAGGCACTCTCAAACATCGTGGGAGCATACCACCATTCCCAGGAGACCATGGGCCAGATCCTGGCCAAGCTGCAGGAGATACAGCGGCTGCAGGAGGGACACTACCTGGGGGATCAGGGAGGACCCGAGAGACATCCACAACACCCTAGTCACCATTGCGGGGGTGCTGGCAGACATGGCCAACACCATGAGGGAGGCAGTGGCACACCAACGGACCCCTGACACTAGCCACACAGATGAACAGCCATCCACATCTGCTGATGTTAGTGGACAGGAGTCCCAGCCACAGGACCAACAGGCCACCAGCACCCCTCCCCCTGCAGAAGGAGAACCACCATGCAAAAGGTCCCAGCGATCCAGGTAGAAGCCAGAGAACATTGCCAAGACCCCTGCCAGAAAATAAGACTCCCCTGATTGTCACCCTTGTGTCACACTCCGTCACCCTGTCCACCTTGAACTGCCATTGCTCCACTTCCTATGCCCCCTTGGACAATGCACCTGTGATACCAATAGACTGGAACTTTACCCTGGACATTCCTCCACCATCAACCCAGGCCATTGCAATACCCCCTACACTTATTATCACAGAATTAAACACCCTTGGAACTAATACAAGTATGGAGTCTGTCAAGTGATTAAAAAATGTATTAGTTTAACAAGCTGTAAACATTGCAATTCAAATGTACAGTGACATATACATAGGTATGACCTGTAGTGGGCAGCAGTAAACACACCAGGAGCCAGAGTGGGGCACAGATATCTGAAAATAGAGATGCCAAAGGGTACAGTAAGTAGCCATAGAATTCGAAAAATCAGTCTGCCATGTACAATGTCCAACACAAAACTGAAATGGAAGGTGAAGTTACAGTCTCTTACCTGTGTGTCACTGGAAGTACTGTTGAATTATAGTAGTCCTGTTACCCACATCCTCTTCCTCTGCCTCCTCTTCGTCACTGTCCACAGGCTCCACCGCTGCCACAAGACCATCTCCGGCCTTATCCTCCTGCAGAAAAGGCACCTGGCATCTCAAGGCCAGGTTGTGCAACATGCAACATGCAATGATGATCTTGCACACCTTTTTGGGTGAGTAGTACAGGGATCCACCTGTCAGATGGAGGCACCGGAATCTGACCTTCAGGAGGCCAAAGGTGGGCTCAATGATCCTCCTCGTTTGCCCATGTGCCTCATTATAACGTTCCTGTATGTATGTATAATGTATGTATAAGGGCATTTCTAAAGCGCATTCCGGCCTTAGAATCGAAGCGCTAGAGGACATAAAGGAAAGAGGACGACAGTTAAGCCTAAGTCCCTACTGTGGAAACAACCAGGTTTTCACCCTTTTCCTAAAAATCAAGAGATTCTGCTCTTTCCTGATCTCAAGCGGTAAACCATTCTAATATCTGGCTGCTGCCACTGTGAAAGCTTTATCTCCCCACCTCACTTTACACGTTCTGCAGACCTGGATCAGAAAAGACTTCTCCGATCTTAGAACGCGTCCAGGACAATACCACCTGAGTCTGTCAACCAGGTGTTCCGCCCCCACCCCATATAGTGCTTTATAGGTAAGGCAGAGAGATTTAAAAATAATCCTCTTGCCCACCGGTAGCCAGTGAAGACACTTAAGCTGAGGGAAGCCGACGCTTAACGAGGAAGTGGCAGAATACTACGAGCAGCATTATTCAGAATTAATTGCAGTTTCCTCAAAGTGCAGTCGTCAATATCCAGTAACAAAGAGTTGCAGTAATCCACTCTGGACATGATCAGTGCTAGCATAACCGTGACTCTTTCCTCCTGCTTCAAGAACGGTAACATTTTCCTCAAGATTTTCAGGGTCCAATAACAAGACTTAACTAAGGCATTAACCTGTGGTTTAAAGCTTAGTGATTCGTCAAAAATCAATCCTAGATTTCTAGTTGCTTCGCACGGGACCGGTAATTGCCCACATTCATCCGGCCCCCCGGCCAGGTTCCTCTGCCCTTGTCCTGGCATTCCTCACTGGGGTTAGTAGCCGTGAAAGGTTGGGGTAGCCAGAGTCACCTGCAAATATTGAGGGATACCTGTTAGCCAGACACTCACCCTTAGGGCCAACTCCACACCCATATACCAACATACTCTGGGTGGGGACCATGGGCTCACCTATTAGTCACACCCAATGCCTCTGGAGTTGAGACATCAAGTATCGGATGCTGCCATTCCTCAAGATAAAGGCATCATGCACAGAGCCAGGATACTTTGCATTGACATGGGATGTGTACTGGTCCACCAAACACACCATCTGCACATTCAGAGAGTGAAAGCTCTTTTGATTTCTGAACACCTGTTCATTTCTCCGGGGGAGGGGTTGGGGGGACAAAGGCAATATGTTTACCATCAATAGCACCAATGATGTTGGGGATATGTCCCATTGCATAGAAGTCAGCCTTCACTGTGGCCAAATCATCCATGTGGGGGAATACGATGTAGCTGCGCATGTGTTTCATCAGGGCAGACAACACACTGGTCAGCACGTTTGAGAACATAGGCTGTGACATCCCTGATGCCATGGCCACTGTCGCTTGGAAGGAATCACTTGCCAAGAAATGGAACACTGACAGGACCTTCACTAGAGGGGGGGATACCTGTGGGGTGGCGGATAGCTGAAACCAGGTCTGGCTCTAATTGGGCACACAACTCTTGGATTGTGGCCCTATCAAGTCTGTAGGTTAGGATAATGTGCCTGTCCTCCATTGTTGCCAGGTCCACCATCGGTCTGTACACAGGGGTATGTCGCCATCTCCTCTTCATCCTCAGCGGTTGAACTCTAGGGTGAAAGACGATGAGCAGATGGTCATATTGAAACAACTACTCAGATTAATGAGCTTTTCTTTTTTTACAGAAACAGTATGTGAACATGTAGGTCCGTTGATGTACCTATGTCTGCTGTGACGCAGTTAGGTGCCATGGCCTGTGCCCCGATGAAATAGCTTCCATCTGACCTGTGAGGAGGGACAAGTGGAAATGAGGTAATTCCGCTGGCACTGTGCGCCATTGCAGGAGGCGGTCGACGACCACCTTACAACACAGCAATGGTTATGATTGGGGCCTACGGGCTCCAGGAGCCAATGGTGATGTACGCCGGCGGTGACGGTACGCACCGCTGCGGACGTGTCTGCCATTTTCTATCTGTTCACTCACTTGCTACCTGACCTTCAACAGGAGAGGACTTACACTGCAAGTGCTGCAGTGACCTGTGTCTGGAAGCGACCATGGCTCAAGTGTCTGGGGAAAGGGCCCCTACCTTCACTTCCGAGGAATTGGAGAGACTGGTGGATGGGGTCCTACCCCAGTACCCTTTACTTTATGGTCCTCCAGACCAACATGTGAGTACACTGTGAGCATGATGCGTGGGGCATGAATGTATGGAGTGCCGTGTGTGTAAGCCTCGTGTGGGGGGTGCTGAGGATTACTGGGGAGAGTGCTGCATGTATGGCGGTCAATGTATGAGAGTAAGGGGATGGGAGGGATATGTTGGGCCATGAGTATAACAGTCCGGACGGTATGTATAATACCTTTTCTGCTGTATCTTTTCCTGCAGGTCAGCGCCCATCAGAAAAACGGTATTTGGCGTGATAGGCGGAGCACCCATTGCCGCAAACAGTGGGAGGACCTGCGCCGCTGGGCAAGGAAGACAGCAGAGGCCCAGCTGGGGCTGGCCTCCCAATGAGGAAGGGGTGCCCGTCTTACCCTGCCCCCCCTCATGTTCCGCATCCTGGCGGTGACCTATCTGGAGTTGGATGGGCGCTTGAAGACATCACAGCAGCCACAAAGGAGTGAGCACAGATTCAGAATCATGACTTTGCGCGCCTTAAGATGTTACCTGGGTGGGGTATGTGGGCTGTGGATGCCCCTAGGCCAGGGCGAACATGGCAGGGTAGGTTCCATGATGGTCAGGGTCTGATGCACTCCAACCCCAATTATGTTAGTGGGCATCTACTACTGGGCAGGGTCCTGTGGGTTTCAGGTGTGCAGCTAATGGTGTTAGGCATTGTACCCCATGGCCTGGTGACAAGCATTGTAACTGGTAGTGCGTGGCCTAGTGCATAGGGCTGTTCGCTGTGAGTTGTGTACGCCAACTGTAGTGTTGTTGCTGGCATTGAGCAAGTGTATCCTCTGTCTCCCACCCCCCCTTTTTGTTTTGTCACCCTGCCCTTGTGTGCATCAGCATCATCTGACGGAGGAGCAGTGGCACCGGTGACGGAGGGAGCTGCATCCCACATGGGCCTGGAGGCCGAATCCACTGGTGGTGAGGGCACCAGTGGGACGGAGGGCGAGGGAACCACCACAACAGAGACAGGAGGGGAGAGTATAGACAGCGACTCCTCCACTGATGGAAGCTCCCTGGCGGTGGCAGACACCTCTGTGCCCACCCCAACTACAGGTACAGTGCCACCCCCGTACCAGCACCGCCCTCCCAACAGGCCCTCAGTTTGTTTCCCGTGCCTGTTCACCAAGGAGGATGAGCATCTCCTTCGTCCCAGGCACCTCAGGCCCTGCCCCAGTCAGCCATGCTTCCCTCAGTGAGGAGGTTATTGACCTCCTGAGATCCCTCTCTGTTGGGCAGTCAACCATACTGAATGCCATCCAGGGTCTAGCAGGGCATTTGCAACAAACAAATGCATACCTGGAGGGCATTCACTCTGGTGTGGCGGCTCAACAGAGAGCATTCCAGGCTCTGGCCAACTCACTGATGGCAGCCATTGTCCCTGTCTCCAGCCTCCCCCCTCCAACTTCCTCTACACAGTCCAATTCCACTCAACCCCAGCCTATCCCAAGCACACCTTCAGACCAGCATGCACCCAAATCAACACACAGAAGTGGCTCAGCCAAACACAAGCACCATACTTCATCCCACAAGCACTCACACGAGCACCATCCAGATGCAGACACACCAACATCCACTGCCTCCACTGTGTCCTCCTCCTCCTCCACCTCCCTTCCAGTAGCATCTCCACCCTCACCTGCATACATTACATCCTCATCCACTACCTCCATCACCAGCACACCCATCACAACACGACCCTCACTGGCAGTCACCACCCCCACATCCATGCACAAGTCCCCTGTGTCCTCTCCCACTGTGTCTGTGACCCCCTCCTCCCAAAGTACACAATTGCAAGCACTCAGACACTCAACAGCCATCCACCTCACACCAGCATCCAGCTCATGCACCTGCACCCAGACACAGCAGACAGACGCCTCCTACAACCACTCACTCTTCCTCCACTCCCAAACCTTCACCCTCTTCCTGCCCCAGTGTCCCTAAGAAGCTTTTCCTCTCCACCCTTGACCTATTCCCTACCCCTTCCCCCCCCCTTCCTTCACTTTGGACCAGGGTGGCCAGAAGCCAGCCCAGCACCTCAACCACCCAGTCCACGGCCACTGTATTTTCTACAGCTACTGCAGGTATGAGAGGCTCCAAGGAGGCACCCATCAGCACAGCCAGTGTGACTGCACCACCTGCCAAGGGCAAGAAGGGCCCGCCACCTAGCATGGGCAAGAACGGGACACCAGCCAGCAAGGTGAAGGAGGCACCACCAGCCAGCAAGGGGAAGGAGGCACCACTGCCAGCAAAGGAAAGGAGGCACCACCAGCCAGCAAGAGCAGGAAGGGAACACCAGCTGGCAGAAGCAAGGATGCACCACCATTTCCCAAGGGCAGGAAGGGGCAAACAACACCAGCCATGGCACTTCAGCCGTCCGAGGCTGCAGGGGAAGTGCAGGAACCTCACCCGCCACTGACAGCATCGCCACCTGCACTGTGGCCAGCACCGCTGCAAGTACCGCCACAAGCACCATCGCAAGCACCACTGGCGGCAGCAGCAGCCCCAGTGGGCAGCCGTCTTTAACTCCTTAACTTCCTGACACAACCCAGTGCTGAGCCCTTTTTTCGCTATTTGGGGTAGTTTGTGCTTAGGCTGCAAACATTTTTGATAACATAAGGTGTCCAAGCCAAATTTGTGACCTTTTGTTTCCAACATCCTGGGGATTCTAAAGGTGCCCAGGTTTTGAAGATTTCCATGGAGTAGACCGAGAAAATAGCAAAATATAGCTAAAGTATAGGTTTTATGGAAAACAAAAAGAAAATGCTCAGATAAAAGTGTATGCGCTTTACCTATAAATTGCACAAATGAACGGCTTGCTGTGTTAAAGTCACTGTCTTCCCAGCTTTCAGGAATATGCAGAGCTGAATCAGAAAACCTAATTGTTTACCTGAGTTTTGACATTTTTCAGAGAGGTAGCTAATCTTTCATATTTCCAGTTTGTGAAGGAAACCAGTGTGAAACTCACGGCTGATCCAGGAAAGCTACAGATTTCTGAAAAGCAGACTAAATTCTGAATTAAGCAAGGTGTCACATATGTAGCTCCCTCAAGGTTTTCCCAAAGAAACTAACTGTTGAAATAACAAAATATTTAAAATGAGTAGGAAACAACAGACATCTGTGACATTTTCACAGCTAGACCCTTCTGGTTCTGGGGATGTATCCTTTTTTTTATGTTGACCTATCACCAAAACCGCCTCATACAGACAATGACAGGGGGCACACGGGTAACATCCACATGGGTGCTATGTGGCCAGGTAGCGCTCCTCTAAAGAAACCTCTCATTCACATGCCTAGACATGGACCAACACTTTATAGAGAGGGACTTGGTATAATCATCTGACTGTTTCTCTCTGTCTCGCCTCCTGCCAAGCTTCATACTGCTCCCACAATAAATCCCTTTTCTGATTGAGGTCCACTTTTCCCAGTCTGCACACAAGGGCAACAGCTGTAAACCACTCTCTCACTGACTGAGGCTCAGATTGGATCCATCTTTTACAGATTTCCCTTCTAGCCATCAGCACCAAGTAAAACAGCAAAGCACTTTGACCTTTACCTAGGACCCTCCTATAAGAACTTTTTTTATCTGTTCTAAACAATGTCAAGATGAGGCCTGCCTGAGGATTGAAGTTTATTATTGCATTTAACACCTTCAGCACATCTTGTCCATAAGAGACCAGACCTGGGCATTTCACGAACATGTGCATGCCATTAGCCCTTTTCAACCTGCATGTTGCACATCCGTACTCTATTGTACTCATAAATGTTTCCAATTTTGCTGGAGTCGAATAATATCAATAAAGAGTAAAAAGATGGTTCCTTCTTAAGGGAGCTGATTTCACATTATCATACAATAATTTCAAAGATACTTGCCATATCTCCTCGAGCCCTTTGCTGGCAAGTCATGCTCCCAGACTGCGGTCATCACCATGTTCCAATACCAAAGAAACACTTCCTTCTTTTTAGGTGGACTATCCTGCAGATCATCTTCCATCCAGGAAATTTGAGCATAAATCTCATCTTGCCGCTTAACTCACAAAGTTATCTGGATATACTTAAACCTAGAGAAGTGCCCAGACGATCCTTCCTCCTATTGTTCCCATGAAAGCGGTTTCCCTTCACTCAGCAGGGCCCCCTCCAGGTCCTCATCACATCTCTTCTAATGGGACAACACAGCTTATTAACAAAACAATCTGGAGCCCCTGGCAAGCCCCAGATTGGTGATAGCGGACTATAATAAAGAATAAAAAACACAAATGAAGGAAGAGAGGTGCACTCCTTATCTGTCCTCCCTAGATACTTAAACCATTACACACCAAATAGGACAAGAAGGAAAGGAGGAAAGGCGGATGCTTCTAAAGTGATCAGAACTCTGCCTAAAAAGAGAAAGAACACTTTTAAAATTGCCCTCACCTACTAGTTGTGGCATGCTTCATCATTGGGCTTTGCTTCAACACCCCTGCCATGACCAACGTCAGAGATGGAGCAAAAGGGGAGTAGTTATAGACAATACAACACATAAACCTAGGGATCTACTCTGCAGGACACATATATTATTTAAAATTATCTCATAGGTGTCCAAAACTCATTTTATTCATGGACCCCCTGGATAGGATTGAAAACTAGTGTCATGGTGGTAATACTGGGAAATTATCGCCCATTCACCCCTTCATCTGCTATTCTGTCTGTTTCGGCCTTTCAGCATCGCCCTTTTGGATTGGACGGCCTTCATCAGGACTTTAGATCTCTTTATCAATACCCTGTACCTGTATTCGTGGATTATTTAAAAATGGGATATGTTGGACTCAATGGTCCCTTACCAGTACACACACATGGAATTACCTAAAAATAAAAAAGAGACAAACAAACAAATGTATACAAACAACAAAAAAGTAGAACAGCCAGTGTATTTCCACTCGTGTACATGTCATACACCCATTGGTAGTCACTTATTCACAATGGTCATGCAGTTAGGAGAATCCCCAATCAGGAATCGCCTATCTAGATCTCTGTGTCACCTCTATTGTGGTCACTAACACACTCTCCCCAAAAGCAAACGCCCAGTGAGGAATTCATGCTTCAAGCGGTTGCTTATCAACTTTCTTTATCCCAGTTGCTTAAAATGGAGTCCTGTGGGAGCGCCTCTCTGTAGTCACACACTAGCAAGAATATCATAAGACATATAGGCCTCATTATGACTTTGGTGCTCTACTGTCAAGACCACCGTGGTGGCGGCCACCAAAAGACAGCAATATTGCCAGTCATCCAACCGCCGTATTGTGATCCACACCGTGAAGTCTGCCAAAAAACAGCCAAAAATCCAAAACTGCTAGGACTCTGACGGGTGGGAAAGAGGCAGTTCCACCACCAGCCCGACACAAATCCGCCCACCATATTATGACCCACAAATCACTACAGCGGTTCTTCCATGGTGGAAAAACATTGGCGGTGCAAGCTGCTGCCACTGACAGAACACAACTCTACATTGGACTGTTTGAATACTCCACACCTGACACCCCTCACACAATCTACAATCCTTTGCAAAAACAACCTCAATACTGAGAAACCCAGAGCAGGCACAAACACAGTGAGAGCACCCCAATACTATAGGCACACACACATCACGTGCATCACCAGCTAACTAAATAAGATACACACATAATGAGCACACACATTTCATGACAACAGCACATCACTCACAAAGTACTACCCACATCCCATTAATCACCCACAACTACACACTTCCATACACAACACCCCCCCACACACCTTCAACACAATCACAACCATGTCCCCTCAAAAGCACCCATGATTCACGGACGATGAGTTGAGGGTCATGGTGGATGAAACTGTCAGGGTAGAGCTACAAATGTTTGGACCACAGGTCCATCTAACATCAATTGCCAGGAGAATGGAGTTATGGCAAAGAATAGTCGACAGGGTCAACTCAGAGGGCAGCCATCCACGAACAAGGGACGAAATCAGGAAGAGGTGGAACAACCTATAGGAGAAGGTGCGTTCCATGGCATCGAGCCACCAGATAGCCGTGCACAAGACTGGCGGGACCCCATCTCCTCCACCACAGCTCACATCTTGGGAGTAGAAGGTCTTGGAGATACTGCATCCGGAAGGCCTGACTGGAATACCCGGGGCACTGGAGTCTGGTAAGTACCCACAATATCAATGTCACACAATTGTTGTGAACTGCATGCCTCGTCACCACCCAAATACCCCCTAATTCACTGTTTGTTTCCCTACACCTACCTGTCAATCACCCAATGCCCCTCTCCTGCATGCCACCACCCCACACAGCCTTTACTGCACACACAGCCCTTGGCAAGAGCATGGATACCACAGGCTAATCCTGTCACTACGACTCCCACATTGCATCAAACTATTTATGCGAAAACCTGCAATGTGCACATCACGTCATTTTTCATGCATGTGTCACTATTGTACTACCTACAGCAACCAGAATGTACGACTGAGGACCAGTACATGTAATGACAGCAATGCAATGGCACACCACAATGACGACCAAGGCTAAACACAGCTACAGCTCAGTGACAATTGCAAATGGACACTGATCCATATCCCCAATCCCATTATGGACTGACCCTGGGTTAGAAAGTAAGATGCCAGACTCCATGCACATGCACAACATCCAGAGACAGGAATATTACCCTACATGCCCACATACTGTGTTCCCAATCGGACATCATGGTGCAATGTGCAGCCAAATTGTGTGACAACTACCAAGCCTGAATACTCACTGGGTACCAGAGTCGAATAGTCATGTCATGTATCAGATAGTAATAGAACCCATCATCACTGCCATATGTAACATTCATTGATGACAGCAACCAACATAGAGTATGGTACTCCTGTCACAGACTTGTAAGTACTACCAAGCTATGCTGTGCAGCATCTGTCATTGTCATTGCAGTGAATCATGGAAAGGCACTGTCTACATCTCACAAAGAGTGAACCAAACACACTTACTCAACTGTACTCTGTGTCTCACTGTCTCACTCCATCCACTGGTAACTCTGCCATTGCCACCATGGAGAGGATAGCAAACACTGCCAGTCCTTATTAGGATGAAGGCCCCAGTGAGGACACCACACCTGGATGTCTGGACAGTGACGACCTACCTGGCCCATCCGGAACACCTAGTTAGTCAACGACTCCCAGCCTCACCCTGCCCACATCAATCCCCCACCACTGTTGCTCCATCACATCACACCCCAGCAAGCACCCCAAACCTGTGTCCCAAGGACTGTTCAATCTATTGTGTGCCCCACAGAAGAGGGACCTGAGTCGGACCGTAACACCCCAGACAATGACAGTCCAGCTAACACTGGGAGTGGGCATACTTTGCCAGGGGCACAGGCACCTGAGGGCAGTGGGCAAGGGAGGGATGCTGTGGACCAGAGGATTGGGCACCAAAGGGACTCCACTGGCCAGGATACCATCTCCCAAGTCCTGGGAGCATACTGAAATTCCCAGGACGGAATGGGCCAGATCATCACCATGTTGTCGGAAAATCAAAGGCTGCATAGGGAATACTACCAGGAGGCCATGCAGCAGTGGCAGGCACACAATGCCACCATGGCCTCCATAGCAGAGGTGCTGAGGGACATGACCAGCACCCTGCGTGATTTAGCAACCCACCCTCAGGCCCATTCCACTTGCAACGTGACATCTGCCCCCTCTACATCAGTGGTAGCCAGTGGAATGGTGGCGCTGCCAGAAGAAGGCCAAGCCTCAGACACCCCTCCCTCTGTAGCAGAGGAACGCCCCGCAATCGTGGACGTCCATCCAGAAATCCAGCTGGAGCAGATGCCAAGATCTAACCCACTGTCAGGAAGTGCACCTCTCCTGAATTGTCGCCCTTGTGTGCCAATGAGACACCCTGTTGAATGGACTGAGACAAAACTCAGTTTTACAAAAACGCTTGACCTGGGTGACCAAATGTTGTAGCAGCTACTCTGATCCATCCATCTACCATGAGTTCACTCATCACCAGTTTGTTATGTTCTTCACATTAATTTCACATGTCACAAAACTGAGTTGCATAATAAATCACTTTTGAAGCCAACTACTGTGAAAGTGCGTTTAATGGTCCAACTGCATTTATCCTTCTACACAAGTGTGGTCTGGTAATGCCCCCTGATTCGCACTAGCAGTGTAATGGTCTGCAGACAGAGGCTCCCTCAGCAGGACACATATGATATCAGTAATGCACAGTGACAGAGGTCAGAGGGTGAGGTTTAAATACACAGTAACACCAGTCAAAAGTCTGTTGCGTCATCTGCAATTAGAGCAAGGCAGAGTACCATGAGGAAGAAAGGCAAGATGACACAATAAGCACATACACTGGTAATCAACTGCATCACTATTCTAGTATAACTCCTATTCATGGGTACCCCGATTGGTCCTATACAGCACCAGGCTCTGCCCCTTCACATGATCCGTTTAACAGGCTATCTGTCATGTATCCCTCTCAGAACTGTACACAATCACCATTGACTACTGACAATGTATACCTCAAGCATTAGGTAACAGACCCACAGATGAAATCCTCATCCAGTGGGTGGGAGGAGATGGGAATAGGAGAAAACATGTAATCCAGGTCTAAAATGGTCAGCCATTTGGGAAGAGAATGTTGGCATCAGTAGCTACAATACATGATAGAGATGAACCACTAATACTGTACACCTTACATTCTATCTGTCTGCTTTCACTACTCACACATAGGCACTGGACACCATTACACCATCACATATGCCAAAGGTCAGGAGGGATAATGTCAGCTATCCACTTCTAACAATGCACAGACAAAACTTGAAAAGGCCTACCCCACATACATCTATGTCACTGGAAGTACTGATTAATGAGCTCTGTCCTACAGTCAGCTGCTCATTCTTCCTTTGTCCATATCCCCATGTGCAGCCACACGTACAGCTGCCTCACTGTCATCAGCTAGCAATGGCATGCAGCAGGCTAAGATGATTTGGCAAACCTTGTGGGGCGAGTAGAGAAGGGCACCTCCAGATAGGTCCAGGCACCTGAATCTTGCCTTCAGGAGGCCAAGGGTTCATTCAATAACATGCCTTGTCCTCCTGTGGGCCTCATTGAAATGGAGTTCTCTTGGCGTGGTTGGGTACCTCACAGTTGTCAACAGCCAAGGAAGGTTTGGATAGCCAGTGTCACCTGTGAACACAATGGTAGAACTAACCAAATTGAAGTTCAGCGAGTGGGCAGATAGTGATGACAGGTCACATTACATAAAAACACATTGCAATGTCTACTTACCAACCAGCCAGGTCCTCTCTGTGTGTAGTCGTACGTCATGTGTGGGACACTGATGTTCTGCATAATGTAGGAGCCATGCACTGAACATGGAAACCTGGCTGTCACTTGAGACATATACTGGTCTGCCAGACACACCACCTGCAGGTTGATAGAGTGGTAGTTCTTCTTGTTCCAATACACCTGTTCATTGACACTGGGAGGGACCAGAGATACATGGGTGCCATCAATAGTGCCTACCACAGGAGGAATCTGTCCCATCTGATAAAAGTCAGCCATATCTGCTCTTTGGGGAAATCTTGTGCAGGTTGTTGTAGTAATGGGAAATGTATATGCACTGGCAGTCGTGTAGGTCCATGTGTACATCATGTTTACATGTTATTTTGGTGTGCAATATGTGTAGTCTGGAGTTAGGTACATAGACTCACTAGACAGGTATGGTATGATTGATGTTTTACTCATGTTGTGAAGTCCTGGAACTGGAACTGCATGTCAGGTGGAATGGTAGTTGGCCTATGATGTCAATTGTGGCTGTCTGAAGTGTAGTTGTTGTGAGACAGCACTCAGTAATTGCCTATAGATGTATCATGTGGGCTTTGTAGACCACTGTAGCTGCACCTGCATTTATGCAGTGATGTGGTGTATCTGTATTTTGTGTCAGCATATGTCCCTCTGTGAATGTGTGAATGTCATGCCATGGCTGTATTCCAGACTTGTATTCAGCACATCATTTGTCACCCGTATGGGAGTCCCACTTGTTCTAGCTTCTGCAGTTCAAGTACCTATGTTGCCATATATGAATAGGGGGTCAGCTAGCCATGTGATATGGTTTGGCAGATGCTGTGTGGTCTGTGAATAGGGTAGTCAAGACTGTCAAGGGACATTGCTAATTGAGAAGGACTGGTCAGGTGTTCTTTCAGGACATGCATGATGTGTTGTGATCAGTCACCTGCTCTTCCAATAGGTAAGGAATAATGAAAGATATGTTCTGGAATCTGCTTGATATGCTTACCTGTGGCAGGGCATGAGTAGCATGTTGATATGGTTTTACAGGTGTTCAATAGGATTACTCCAGTCATGCAAACCTACTTGGAATCAGATATGGCTGTGAGGGTTGACATTATGGGGTGGATAGCTGTAGCATGTTGTGACATGATGTAGGATATGTGGAATGCCAACAGGGATAGCCTAGCCTGGAGATGTGTACCTACAATTATGTATATATAAATGTGTGTACGTTATGAATATGATAACCCTTTCATTTCCTCTTTGTCTTTCCCTTCCTCTCTATTTGTGTGCATCAGCATCAGCAGGTGAAAGAGACAGGGCCAAGGTGAGTGGGGATGCTGCTGGCCATGGGACCTGTAGTGCTGCGACCAGCAACAGCGAGGGACCCAGTGGCCTGGAGGGCAAGGGGAGTGCCACAGGGGGGACTGGATCATCTGCAACAGCATTTTCAGAATCCTCTTCCATTGGATACTCCTGGTGGTGGCGGACTCATCTGAGACCCCCCCCGCACGATCTTTGTCCGTCACCCCGTTACTACCACTGCCCTCCCTGTAGTTCCGCACTCAGTTGTCTGTGCCTGCTCAACCAGGAGGGTGGGCGTCTCCTTCACCGCAGGCACCTCTGCCCCTGCCCCAGTCAGCCCTGCTGCCCTCAGTGAGGAAGCTATTAACCTCCTGAGATAGATCTTTGTGGGTCAGTCAACCATCGTGAACTCCATCCAGGGACTGGCAACCCAGATACAACAAAGCAATGCATTCCTGGAGGGCATGCAGGGTGCACTGGCTGGCCTACAGAGATCCTTTCATGCTCTGGCCTCCGCACTGGTGGCCGGCAGTCACCTTTTGACTTCTGTCCCCCCCTCGATCTTCCTCTTCCCAATCCCACACCCCTCTTCCCCGTCCCAGTCAGAGCGCACAGATAGACAAGCATGCATCTACCTCAACATCCAAGGATTCCACAAACAAAAGCACCACAAGACCCACCACTGGCATGCACACAAACAACATCCACCTGCAGACACACCAACAGCCACTACTTGCACAGATTCCCCGCTAACCCCACCTTCACATACACTATACCTGACACACCTGCAGATACCACACCCACATGCACCGATACAGCCAGGACACCTATCCTACCCACAGTCAGCGCAATAGCAGACCTGCAGACATCCACCCCAGTCATCACATTCGCAGCCACCACAACCACAGACACACCCACATGCAACACATCCACCATACCTGCAGTCACCACCCCAACAGAGTGCCACCCATCCAGCATGGTATCACCCCACTCCTCCGCCCCCTCCTCCCAAGACTCATAAACACCCACACTCATGCACCCAACAGCCACCCAGCACACACAAGCATTCCTCACACACACATGCACCCAAAACATCCACTTGACACCTCCGACAAGCACTCCCTCTCCCTCCACTCCCAAATGCTTTTGCCATTACTATCCCCGTGTGTCTAAGAAGTTTTACCTCTCAGAGTTGAATCTTTTCCCTACTCCTCTCCCATCCCCTGTGACCCCCGAAAGATCAGTTTCCCTCCCCAAATGACCCCTACCACCTCCAAGTCCTCCCCTGCCTTCCCTGCTACTACCCACTCCCCTCCCACGCCAAGAAGTTGGCCCCTTCAAAGTGTTCCCAGTTCTAGCCTAAGCCACGTCCAAAGTCACCTCTCAGAAGCCCAAAGACCCACCTCCCAAACCTGAACCAAGACTCCCATTTTGCCCTCCCCCCCAATCCCTGAGGTGCCTGCCTGCCCCCTTGATGCCCATACCCGCTAAGGCTGATTAGCAGTCAGCAGTCAAGTAGGAACACTAGAATATGCTATCTGTGCATTGTGCACACTCATGTTTGGACTGGCCTAGCGGCAATGTTTGTATGTATATAGTTATTTATTTATATATATTTTTTTTTTAATATACATACATCTGGGACTCCCAGTATTTGGTCCCAAAGTTACATCTTTGTCTTGTTTTTCATTCCTCATGGCTGTCATGGTCCTGCCTGCTTTCTTTTGTGTGTGAGTGTGCTTTTGATTGTTGTGGTTATGCTACCACTTGTGCCTGGCTTGCTTGTGTAGGTGTGTGCCTAGCATATGTCCCACTATGATGGTTGGGTATGATGTGTTGGGCATAGCTGTGCTTGGGACATTCATTTGTATAGATATTTTGTGTTTTGTTAGCGTTGGCATTTGTTATTTGGTTTGTGGTGTGCCCTTGTGTAGTTGTACTGTGTGCGTGCGTGTGTGTGGTGATTGATATGTCCGAATCACTGTGTGATGTTTGGGTGGTGTGATGTATGGCTTGTTGTATAGCTGGGGGAATCTGTGTATTGGTACAATGGTGTTGGTATGTTGTGTTTGTATGTATTGTGAGATGGGGTGTGTGCTGTGGAGTGTTGACGGTGCATGTGAGGTGTTGCAGTTGTTGTATAGTTGTGTACCTGGCAGGTGTTGTGTGTGTTGTGTTTGACAGTGTGGGTGCTTTGTGTGTGTGTGTGTGTGACTCGGTGTGTGTTTTGGTAGTGTGTGTTGGCCTTGGTGTGTGCACTGTGTCTCTGCATGTGTGTGTATGTGGCTGTGTGTGAATGTGCGTGTCAGTGTAGTAGTACGTGTATGTGTCGCCATCGCTTGATGTGTATGTTGTGTGTGCATTGAGACCTTGGCATTATACACAGTGGCAGGTAAGTGTGTGTACTCACGGTTGCTGCCGTCGACATCGTCACTGGTTCTGGAGTAACTGGGCAAGCAGCAGCAGTGGGGAAGACGTCCAGTTCAGGTTCCATTGCGGCTCCAGACAGGTATGACTTCCTGAAGGTGAGTGTCTCCGTTTATACCTTTGGTTTAAGCCAGGGTTTCTGTGGTGGTGCAACTTCAGCGGAAACCTTGGAGGTGTGCAACTTCATAATCTGTACGGAGAAAACATGGTCTCCGCTGGCCTAAAGGTGCCTCCCGCCATCTGCGGCGGCCTGATCGCACTGGCAGTATATTAGCTGTATTCTGTAATATGGACCACCATGGTCATAATTTGGCGGTCTTCTCTGCCAGCCTGTTGGCTGTACTACTGCCACCGTCAACATGGCAATCTTAGAACCGCAAAACTCATAATGACCCTTATAATCACACAAAATACCAATGCAGTATAAGCTCCCTTGTTAATAAACTAATTTGGTTTAATCTAGTGTACCCCACTAATGTTATATTTCAGCTGACATTGATGGCATATCTATCCTCATCGATCGAGTTCCCGGTCTCATATCTCATTCTGTCAAAAGTACATTTACTGTCACCCTGTACCTTCCTCTTAAAATATTACCCCATTGCCAAGAACGCCTCACATATAGCCACTTTTCCCAGGGGTTACTTCTCCCGTAACTTACTTGACCAAGGGACAGGTCCCTCCTCTCCCTGCCACTCACAGCTCTGTGAAGATGCCGGAGCGAAACCTGAGTCCATTCTCTATGCCCCCCTGTGACACTCACTTGTTTCACGTGCTTCCTGGACGGCTCTGGTCACGTGTCTTGTGATCCATTCAGGAACCAGCACTGCCAACTTTTAAATGTTAACCCCCTATTAATTTCTATGCCCATAACTGATGTGTGAATACCACGTGACACAGAACCATTATCTGCCACGTTCAATAGGAGCTACTGATATTACGGGGCTTATAAATTATCATCTTATTTATCAACATTCAAATAGTGTATATTCAAGAAAAATAATGACTGAGGGGGATCTTAAGCAATCATTCACACTAAAGGAACAACATTGTGTTCTGGACATCTACAATTATATGGAAGAGGAAGGTTACATATGTAGAGTGAATTCTTGCATATTTCTATACATGATGCAAAGAGAATGGATGTTCCAAGTTGGGAGGGGGTGGTCACCCAAATATGTATTCTTGTAACATGAGAGGGAGGTTCAATGGCTACATAAAAAGAATTATTTTTAGCCTATTTATACACGCTAAAAAGTAGACTCCGAGTTGAGAACTGGAGTTGATGCCCAAAATCTGTATTCCTGTGACCGCCCCAGACATGACTACCCTTCCTAAAGTACAAAGAAGATGATAATTAATGAATAGGAAGGTCAACTTTATTTTTCATTATCTCTATTCAAGTACCAGGTGGTGTGGGTGGTGTGAACAGAGGAAATACAACCCCCAGTGCACACTAATTCTAGTTTGGTGGCAGTTCAATTGGTGCCTAAGGGATGTCATAATATAATCTCCTTTCATGGCTGCGGATCCAATAAATCCACCTCTGTTCTCGCTTGAACACAAACCCTTTAATTTCATTTGTGTTGCACAGAATGGTTAGCTTGTCCAGTACTGTCCATGTAACATACTCCACGCCATGGCCAAATTCTAGGTAATGGGATTTTAATTTAATTCTTGCTTTTTTGCACCTGATATTACTTCTAGGCTCCAGGATCCCGGTCTTGATTTTCTGCATTGTCACCCAATATATAGGTGATTACATGGGCATCAGATCAAGTAAATCGCATTTTCTGAATTATAGTTAGTGTGTTTCATTTGGATCCATGATAAACCAGGCCCACATCCACTGTCTTTGTATTCTCTGTCAGTGGGCATACAATACATGATCCACAGGCTGTATGGCCCCTAACAGTTGACATTTCCCACATCCTGGGTTCCTTACATGACACTTGCTCTTGAGGTTTCGTATGTACCAACATGTCACAAAGACTGGCACTCTTCCGAAAGGAAAACAAGGGTGTCTATAAATCCAAACTACTACAATTAAGGATACGCCAGCTTCTTGTTATTATTTGTTTTACAAAAATTGGAGGCTTTGCTAAATGTTGCTACACAGATGGGTCTATCTATGTTGGATCTCCCCCTCTGTTCCAAGAGAGCATTTCGATCACAGTTCCTTGCTCGCTTTTGTGCCTGATGTACTACACATGGTGGATAATCCCGGTTCCCCAATTTACTTTCTAATCTCAGAGACTCATCCTTGAAATTGCTCAGTTCAGAACAGTCCTCCGAAGTCGTAAGAACTGTCCATACAGTAGATTCTCACTCAATGATTTGGGGTGAAAGCTATTGAAAGATAGGACATTGTTTCTATCCCTCGGTTTATGGTACACTCTTATGGTCAGTCCGCCATTCATATGTATTACCTCCAGATCAAAAATGGTAAATACTTTTTTGTGATGGTTGTTGTAAAATAAAGAAGCGGATTCCTTCTGTTCAGCCACTCCAAATAAAATGGTCCAGGGACTGTTGATCTCCTCTCTATTTCAAAAGGACATCATCAATGAAGCGGCCCCAGAATCTAATTTGATCTTTCCAAGGTTTACCTTGTCCAAAGATGAATCTCCTCTCAAATTCTGATACATACAGACAGGCTTGGCACAAATGTGCTGCCCTTAGACATGCCATGGGTTTGAAGATAAATCCTTCCTTTCAATTCAAAAACATTTCTGGTCAAAGCTATCCGTGCCAGATCCAATATGAAAGATCTAGGTGTCTTAAAGCCCCATTCCTGCTGATACAATATATCCTCAATCACCCTAAGAGTTTCCTCTTGGAGAATATTAGAGTAGAGAAACTCAGTATCTAGGTCCACCAAAAGATCTTTGACAGAGTCGAATTCCATGTCTTTAATAAGATTCAGAACATTCCTCGTATCCTTTACATAGGATTCCATCCTTTGGACCGATGATTTAGGGAAAAAGTCACAAAACTGTGGTAAGCGACCCAGTCCCAGAAACTATTGGGTGGTGGGCTCGTTGGTTTGTGTACCTTCTGTATTGTGTAGAAATATGGGGTCACCAGCTTCTCTTTGTATGAGAATGCCTTTTCATTCTGTGTGATCGACCCATTGTTCACTGCTTCATCCATCAGAGTACCAATTCCCTTCTGTATTTTGGTGGAGTTAGACAGTGTTCTACTAATTTTAGGAGCATCTGCCTTTCCTCCTTGTCCTATTTGGTATGTGATGTAATAAGGAATACCCATGAATGTTCATATGTCATACCAGAAACAACAACCCAATGGGAGACCAAACGTAGTACTAAGAACAGCCAATGAGGTGGCAGCATCCCCTATAATACCTAATTTGACAGTCAAATGTCCTTTTTTTTTAGCATGAAGTTATAAGTAAATACTGAATAGAGGAAAAACATAAAGAACAATGGAAATGGCCAAAGAAAATGTAAACAATTCTTGAATAAAGTCCTTAAAGCTGGGTCCCAGCTTTAAGTGCTGGAAATCTGGACGAGTGGGGAAAAAACAGGAGATTCTGCTTCTGGAGGGTCTGGAGAAGATTAATGTTGGCATGTTGAGGTCTGGTGATGATGATGGATCATATGTGACTGTTAGGGCAGAAAAAACACCAGGTTAAAACAGTGTTGAGGTGTGATAATACTCGCCTCTGTGTCTTAAATAAAATTAAAGTTTTTCCTTCATAACTTACTAGGAACATGTACATTTTATTGCAAGACCAGAGGCTCCTATTATGCTTGTTTAAAGCATGTTAATTACAACAGAAGATGCAGTATGTACACGCTTACAATAAAATGTGTGAAAAACATTATCATTAAACCAAGCAGCTGATCTCAGAATATCCTCTAAACGGGAGGCGGTCCAGGCTTTGGATGCCAGGGCTCCCCTAAAAGAGTGAGCACCAAAAATGGTGGCATCTGTCCCCCAAGGGACATAACTTAACCCAACAGGCCAGAGTAGGCAAGAAAAAAAAAAGTGTTCCTAAAATATATAAAAATGTGGGTGTTGGAGGACATTCTGAGATGGATTATCTTTTGTTGATAAACTTTAGGGCACTTCCCAACACAAAGTTTGGGCTGCTGAGGAAAATGAGGATAAACACAGAAGATAAGTTTGTTTTGTGGGAGTGAAATGGCGGGAAGAGATAACATCAGACAAATGTTTTATTCAAAAATAACAAAATTTGTTAGCTTTGCAGATCACATTTTGACTGGAAGATCATTGTTATCAGGCCTGTAATAAACAGCTGCAAAACAACATTTATAACCCCAAAAAATGTTAGCCACCTTTAAAAGGTGACAGAAGAACGGATGTTCTCCCACAGGTTTCTATTGATGTAACGATGATTCATAGAAATTGCTGGCCTGTAAAAATGTATTGTTCCGTAGGTTACCCCCCCCCCCCCCACAAGCTTCAACTGCCAGAAGATTTACAATGTAGGTTAAATTTGTTGAAAAGGGATTGCTTGATTTTCCCATACACCAGCTTGTCCATACAGACCAGGCTGATTTGTAAGCCTTGGTAGTCCCTGGAGGCCTAGAATTTATCGATGTATTCTGAAGCTTCTGCCGAAATGATAGGGGAAGATTGGGAGTGCCCACTACCTTCCAAGCAGGAAGAGTGAGAGAGTTGTCTAAGATTAGATTCTGTGGGGATCATTGAGGATCCCGGAGGAGATTGGAAAAGAAAGGTAGAAAGAACTGGAAAGTTGATTGCCAGTTCTAGAAGACGGGGAAACCATACCTGGGATTGCCAGAAGGGAACCACATGGACCAAGGTTGCTTGTTGACATCTGACTGGAGCCAACACCCTATTGATCAGAAGAAAACGAGGGAAGGCATAGTTGATTGCTTGGGACCAGTCTTGAAAGAATGTATATGAAGCCAATGCTAGAGGGTCTAGGTGCCAGTTGAAAACTTGCGGAAGTTGGGATTTGAGTCAGGACTTGGTGTTGAGATTTCCTGGCATGTATTCTGTGCAAACAGATTAAGTGAAGAAGACGGAATTCCAAAAAGCTCTTTGCCAGTTCCACAAGGTTTTTAAGCTGGTGCAGCGGAGGTGATGGATGCACCGAACTGTGGTGATATTGAAATGACCAATGCACTTTGTTTTTGGCTAAACTTGTGATTTCAAAGGACCCTGCACATATCTGTAAACAATATATATGCAATCTGGACCCCTCATGAGACCATGTACCTCAAGTCAAGATCTGACCACACCGGGCGCCCCAGCCAATCAGACTTGCATAAGATTTTATTACAAGATCAGGGGCTGATGTGAAGATGGTTCTGCTGTTTCAGGCATCCAAATGGTCTATCCATCACTTAAGTTCTAGATGGGATTCTGCGTCTAGACTGATGGTGTTGCCGTTAGCGAGACCTTTGCGCAAATAGTGAATATTTAGTCTTTGGAGAGCTCAATAGCGAAGAGGCCCAGAAAGATGGCCTGAATCGATGATGAAAGAAGACCGACAATCCTTGCCAGGGATCTGAGAGAAACAGAACAACTCAGAAGAATCTGGAGAACCTCTGATTTGATGGCTTTGACTTTGGCCAAAGGTAAATGAAGGGTTGCACCTGTGGAGTTTATTAGAAATCCTAAAACGTCCATCTGAGTAGAAGGGACTAGGATAGATTTCCATGTGTTAATGAAAAATCTAAGATCTGAGAGAGGGAAAGAAGTAACGTGAACTTGCGACTGGAATGTGAATATTTTGGCACATTAAGGGAATATCATCTAGATAAATGATTAGTCTGATACCTTGACACCTGAGATGGCCTATAACCGGCTTCATGATTTTTGTGAAGAACTTCGGTGCAGAGGAAATGCCTAAAGGAAGGGAGGAAAATGTATATGTTTTTCCCTGCCATTGGAATAGAAGAAATTTCCTGTGATTGTGATGAATGGGAAACTTGAGGTATCTTGTAGATCCAAATGTACCATCCAATTGTTTTGAAGCAACGTGTCCTTGAGATGGAGGATAGTCTCTAGCTTAAAATGACATTAAACCTTAAATTTGGTTAGAGTATATGAAATTGTTAGCATGTCTAATTTTTTTGTTTTTCTTTTGTACTAAGAAAAGAGAACTAAAGAAACCTGAAGGATTGGGAAGGCAAGCTGGATTGCTTGTTTGTGTACAAGGGAATTTATTTTTTATGAAATTAGGGAGGACATCTTGGATGAGAATATTGGGGGGGGGGGTGGGGAACACGATTTAAAAAGGAATTTCATAAAGTTCAATAGAATAACCTTGTATGGTGTTTAGGACCCAAGGGCCTGAGGATATTGATTGCCATTTTGTCAGAAAAAAAACTTTAACTTGCCTCTGCAGATATGTCCAGACGGAAGACTTACCTGTTCGGATTGAAGCTCTGTAGCTCTTCTGGCCTCTGCCACAGAAATCTCTGCCTGTTGGTGGGTAGAATTGTGGTTTGTACTCCTCGTAATCCTTCATTCCAAGTAGCTCCTGCCTCTACCGGCCCACGCAAAAACACAGGAGGCAGAAGTAGTAACATATTTACTAAGTTCTTTGATAAAGTACTCACTAAATAACAGTACCTCCGCCTTAATGCCAGGATCAGGGGTACCCAGGTTTGCTAGTTTGGTATCTAACTTTAACATTCTAAATTCATGGGTAATTGCAGAGGTATTGTTTCCAAGCAGACAGAAGGCTCTCTAGGTCCACATGGAAAGTTCTTTAGCATCAATGGGGATGTTATCCAGTCCAAATCAAGGATACACACCAGCGGACCTAGGTCATCCAACATCTTGTCCTGGCATGTAGACCATGTTTTGTCCACCCCTTTATGAGGATCTTTGCCGAATCTGGAGAAAAATGTGAGTCTGTTAGGATCAATAGGGGAAGTAGGGGCTATTAGAGAAGGTAATTAAGGTCTAGGGCAAAACATTTTAATTTGGCCCTGGTCTCCTTGTCTAGAGGTAAGCAAAGTCTGGAAACAATATAGTCACCCATGTGACCAGAGGGAAACCATTCTGTAGAGTTCGGGTGCTGGATAAGTTAAGGTCAAACAGAGTCCAGAACTGGTTTAGCAGTAAAGGGATCTAGAGTGGATGATACTACCTTTCTTTTTGTTTTAAGAGGGTGTGAAAGGCAATCAGAATCCCCCCATCGAGTCTTTGTCGTCATTAGTAACTTGATCACATATGTATTCATCTGTGTTAAGGGATTGAGAAATTACAACTTTTTCTTTTTTGTTGTAATTTTGTTTTATTTAGACTTGCATTTGACAATTGCAGTATTATTAATCCCCATCCTTAGGAGGAGGCATAGGAGGAGAGAAATCCCCGTCATGTGTAAGGGAGCTTCAATAGTCATATGTGCAACATTAGAAATGGAAAGCGGTGAATGAGCAGGTTTAGCTGATGGAGGTGTTGCCATAGCTGTGCTCTGTCTGCTTTACCCTACAGATTGGGCCAAAAGGGTTTTAGACACCAGTTGTTTTCAATATTTTTAGAAAACATATCCATGAAAGCAACAACAGCTTGCTCAACAGAGGATTCAAATTATTTCTAATTCTTCCACATCATCGTCAGAATTATTTAAAAATGGGGAACGATCCAATCCCATGCTGAAAAAAACAGGCCAAACAATAAGAAAGAAATGCCTCGAAAATATTATTTGGACTCAGGAGGTAGAATAATGGGCCACTAATGGATTAAAAACTGTCTCTGTGAGGAAAAAATACAATCTCCTCCCACTGGGAGGAGTAGGCCACACTGGTGGAAGAACCATGGGGGTGGAAAGCAAGGCCGCACCCCTAGGCGTGTTCAAGCTCCAATGACAGGACTCAAGTGAGAGTCGGTTGGAGCTCCGACGCCAGAAAAAAGGATGAGAAAGCTGTTTAATTAAATGCAAGATTAGAGAAGAATAATAGGAGCCTCCGGTCTTGCAAAAACATAGGGCACAAACTAAGAAAGCCACACTTGACAGCTCTTCAAGGTTCTAATCATGTTTGACAACAAAATATTTTTTGTGTACTATTGGCTGTTAACCTGTTAAATGCCAAGGATACCCATGATTAAAAGCGAGAGGAAAAAAGAAATGAGCAATGCCGTCACAAAATAAGGTATCCATCAGCGATTTATTTATTTACCTTTCCCAGCTTTTTTTGCATGCTGTGCATTCTGCCGGGTCGACAATGCTCAGGCAAGCTCCCGGCATTGTTTCTAAGGTGTTTTACCATCTGCTAGGGAAGTGATGTTACCAGGATGTAGCGTAAGAATGCTGGGAAATTAAGTTCACTACTCTCTTGAAAGCTGGATCAGGAATGGGCGCAGAGGCGGGCTGAAGGCAAGCAATCATAACGGTATACGATTATCAAACAAGGATATAGACCATGATGAAAAACATAGTTTATACTTTTTTCAAAAAGCTTACAATTGTGATGGCAACTATAATGTGCATGTAATGATTATTTGAAAAGTGATTATATTTACTACTGAAAATATCTGCAGATATTCAACCTCCATAATAACAAAGAAACTTATTTTATTCTTTGTCCCACAGGATGCAACCTAGTCAGTCATTCCATCATAGTCCTATATGGCATGGTTACCCCTAAATATGTGGAAGCATAGAGTTTAATAAGAATGACATACATGCCAACCTTCTAGAAGAGGAAAGTGAGAGATTTTTTAAAATAATCTAGAGAATGTATTTTCCCATTGAGTTCTGTTGAAGGAGAGGCAATTTCAGGTGGGAGATATCCAAAATACATCCATTTTTGGCCTACAAAACCTGGAGTCTCCTGCATGAATCTGATCTATTGGCATGTATGGAATGAAGCAAAACATTAATGTTACTTCACATTCCAATTTATTTAGGTTCAATCAAAGCAATTCACAAAAAAAGGTCTACAATAGGTCGGACCTTCAAAACTGTGTAAGATCATGAATGTTTTCATGGTCTAGAAGTTAAACACAAATTGGTCCAAGGCATTTCATTGCAGACCGAATCTGAAATTCCACCTTTGTTCTTTTATAAGTACAAAGTCAGAAAGATCCTTGGTCAGGGATGATGGTTTTGGTCTATCAATCACACTCCAATTCTCCATCCACTCATTATGTCCATTCTCCATACAGTGGTTGGTCAATTCCGTTGATGTCCATTGTCAAGGTATGGTGGTTCTGTGTTCTGTGATGTGAATATAGAGTTTTTGGGTTGTCATCACAATATAGCATAAGCCACAAGGGTACACAATCCAGTAAATCACCTGTGCACTATTACAGTGGTGTAGTTCCCATGGGGTCTTTTGCCCTAGATCTATATGGGTACTGCGAGTTGTCAAATGACTAACTCCACATAAGGCACATGGGAAGAATCCTTTTACTTTTGGCAATGACCGGAGTGTATCCTGAGTATCAGAAACAGATTTCTTGGGCCTGATATGTCCCTAAATTGTTGCTACGTTTGAAAGCAAACATAGGTTTCTGCAATCCTATATCAGAATATGCTAATTTTTACTAACCACTTTCTTAATGATTGAAAATTACAAACAAAAGTGCTGACACACACCATTTTTTAGGTGATAGGAAATTGATGTGTTTTCAAAATGGCTGCACAGTTATTGTTCTTAGCTCGTTTTGCTGCCCCACATGCCATCTTTGGAGGTATTGTCTTGATAATAGTTGGTTGATGAGTTTTTCTGCATGTGTCTTATAATCCGATGTCGCAGAGCAGTTCCTTCTGACCTGTAAAATATAGCCAATCAGGAGATTATCTCTCAGTGCTTTAGGGTGGAACCTCGCATGTGAGAGTTAATAATTGTTGTGCATTGGTTTGCTGTATACAGTTGTTGCCATTTTCCCTTCTAGGTGATGTAGTAATAAATCCAAGAATCGTAGCTTGGTTTTACTGTTGTCACGCATAAAGTTCAAGTAAGGTTTCCTGGACTATAACCATGAACTGAGCTCTAGGATGGTATCTTTATCTCCTTCGTGAATGACCAGTATATCATGTATTGTTTCCAAAGTTGTAGGCTAGTGAATATAAGGAAATACCTCTTTGTGATCATATCCGAAGTTTAGGGCTGAGAATGCTGCTTTTTGTACTTTGAGAGCGCACTGAGGCCCGCTAACCAGTCCTCAGTTCCAGTATTCTGACCCATAAGATGTGTATGTCTTAATGGCTCACCCACAATTGCCATACTCTAACTTACTTATAAGACCCTAGTATATAGTACAGTAGACGTGCATAAAACCAATGCTAAAAAATGAATGTTATCATAAAAGTCTAATATTGGCATTCATATAACTAAAACCTGTCAGGTATTCTAATATGAGTGTAAGTTTATTAATTAAAAAAAAGCAGAAAATTATTAGTTTCAACTTCAGTTTTCTACAGAACCACAAATAAATACCGATAAACACACATAAATTTAGCAAAAAAATATGGATAAATACAGATGGAAATCGCAAAAAAATTAAATCCAATAAAACCGGGAGCCCTATTTATGAGTGTATGCTTTGCTGCTAAACTTACTGATGGCAAATTATTTTAACTTTTAACTCTATATATAACATTTCCAACCATAACCGGGGTCTGTTATTCTTATAAGAATGTTTCAGTATTAGTGACGGGTCTAATCGACGAACACCAGAGTCGTTATCAGGACTACTGGTCCTCGTTATAGCTATTAGCTTGTTTCTGGTATGCCCATGTTGAAGCATAAAATTTAGTAATGCTTTTAGTGACCCAGATGTTAGCAGAAAGTGGCAAATTATGCCTCATGTTTAACAGCCTAGGGTAGGAAGCTGCACTGACATGTATTTTAAAAGTGTTCATATTTTCATCAGTAGTGGTCACAATTGTGCCAAATGGATTTAATAATGTGCTAACGAAAAATAAAAGATGCCAAACTATATTTTAGACACTAGAGTAACTGCTAGTAACAAAATGAATTAGAATTTTCAAAGTATAATACTTGATTAATGAGTTTAACCCCTTCGCTGCCAGGCCTTTTCCCCCTCCTGTGCCAGGCCTTTTTTTGCCTATTTGGGGCAGTTCGCGCTTAGGCCCTCATAACTTTTTGTCCACATAAGCTAACCAAGCCAAATTTGCGTCCTTGTTTTCCAACATCCTAGGGATTCTAGAGGTACCCAGACTTTGTGGGTTCCCCTGAAGGAGGCCAAGAAATTGGCCAAAATACAGTGAAAATTTAGTTTTTTTCAAAAAAATTGGAAAAAGTGGCTGCAGAGGAAGGCTTGTGGTTTTTCCCCTGAAAATGGCATCAACAAAGGGTTTGCGGTGCTAAACTCAGCAGCTTCCCAGCTTTCAGGAACAGGCAGACTTGAATCAGAAAACCCAATTTTTCAACACAATTTTGGCATTTTACTGGGGCATACCCTATTTGTGCAATTTTTTGTGCTTTCAGCCTCCTTCCAGTCAGTGACAGGAATGGTCATGAAACCAATGCTGGATCCCAGAAACCTAAACATTTCTGAAAAGTAGACAAAATTCTGAATTCAGCAAGGGGTCATTTGTGTAGATCCTACAAGGGTTTCCTACAGAAAATAACAGCTGAAAAAGAAAAATATTGAAATTGAGGTGAAAAAACCATCAATTTTTCTCTACGTTTTACTCTGTAACTTTTCCCTGCAATGTCAGATTATCGAAAGCAATATACCGTTACGTCTGCTGGACTCCTCTGGTTGCGGGGATATATAGGGTTTGTAGGTTCATCAAGAACCCGAGGAACCCAGAGCCAATAAATGAGCTGCACCCTGCAGTGCGTTTTCATTCTATACCGGGTATACAGCAATTCATTTGCTGAAATATAAGGAGTAAAAAATTGCTATCAAGAAAACCTTTGCATTTCCAAAAAGGGCACAAGATAAGGTGTTGAGGAGCAGTGGTTATTTGCACATCTCTGAATTCCGGGGTGACCATAGTAGCACGTGAATTACAGGGAATTTCTCAAATAGATGTCTTTTTTACACACACTCCTATATTTGGAAGGAAAAAATGTAGAGAAAGACAAGGGGCAATAGTACTTGTTTTGCTAATCTATATTCCCCCAAGTCTCCCGATAAAAATGGTACCTCACTTGTGTGGGTAGGCCTAGCGCCCGCGACAGGATATGCCCCAAAACACAACGTGGACACATCACAGAAAACAGAGCTGTTTTTAGCAAAGTGACTACCTGTAGATTTTGGCCTCTAGCTCAGCCGCCACCTAGGGAAACCTACCAAACCTGTGCATTTCTGAAAACTAGAGACCTAGGGGAATCCAAGGAGGGGTGACTTGTGTGGCTCGGACCAGGTTCTGTTACCCAGAATCCTTTGCAAACCTCAAAATTTGGCTAAAAAAACACATGTTCCTCACATTTCTGTGGCAGAAAGTTCTGGAATCTGAGAGGAGGCACAAATTTCCTTCCACCCAGCGTTCCCCCACGTCTCCCGATAAAAATGATACCTCACTTGTGTGGGTAGGCCTAGCACCCGCGACAGGATATGCCCCAAAACACAACGTGGACACATCACAGAAAACAGAGCTGTTTTTAGCAAAGTGACTACCTGTAGATTTTGGCCTCTAGCTCAGCCGCCACCTAGGGAAACCTACCAAACCTGTGCATTTCTGAAAACTAGAGACCTAGGGGAATCCACGGAGGGGTGACTTGCGGGGCTCGGACCAGGTTCTGTTACCCAGAATCCTTTGCAAACCTCAAAATTTGGCTAAAAAAACACATGTTCCTCACATTTCTGTGGCAGAAAGTTCTGGAATCTGAGAGGAGCCACAAATTTCCTTCCACCCAGCGTTCCCCCACGTCTCCCGATAAAAATGATACCTCACTTGTGTGGGTAGGCCTAGCGCCCGCGACAGGATATGCCCCAAAACACAACGTGGACATATCACAGAAAACAGAGCTGTTTTTAGCAAAGTGACTACCTGTAGATTTTGGCCTCTAGCTCAGCCGCCACCTAGGGAAACCTACCAAACCTGTGCATTTCTGAAAACTAGATACCTAGGGGAATCCAAGGAGGGGTGACTTGTGTGGCTCGGACCAGGTTCTGTTACCCAGAATCCTTTGCAAACCTCAAAATTTGGCTTAAAAAAACACATGTTCCTCACATTTCTGTGGCAGAAAGTTCTGGAATCTGAGAGGAGCCACAAATTTCCTTCCACCCAGCGTTCCCCCACGTCTCCCGATAAAAATGATACCTCACTTGTGTGGGTAGGCCTAGAGCCCGCGACAGGATATGCGCCAAAACACAACGTGGACATATCACAGAAAACAGAGCTGTTTTTAGCAAAGTGACTACCTGTAGATTTTGGCCTCTAGCTCAGCCGGCACCTAGGGAAACCTACCAAACCTGTGCATTTCTGAAAACTAGAGACCTAGGGGAATCCAAGGAGGGGTGACTTGTGTGGCTCGGACCAGGTTCTGTTACCCAGAATCCTTTGCAAACCTCAAAATGTGGCTAAAAAAACACATGTTCCTCACATTTCTGTGGCAGAAAGTTCTGGAATCTGAGAGGAGCCACAAATTTCCTTCCACCCAGCGTTCCCCCAAGTCTCCCGATAAAAATGATACCTCACTTGCGTGGGTAGGACTAGCGCCCACGAAAGGAAAGGGCCCAAAACACAACGTGGACACATCACATTTTTTTATAAAAAGCAGTGCCTACCTGTGGATTTTGGCCTGTAGCTCAGCCCGCACCTGGGGAAACCTAGCAAACCAGCGCATTTTTGAAAACTAGAAACCCAGGGGAATCCAAGATGGGGTGACTTGCGGGGCTCTGACCAGGTTATGTTACCCAGAATCCTTTGCAAACATCAAAATGTGGCCCAAAAAACACTTTTTCCTCTCA
The DNA here is from genome assembly GCF_031143425.1 of Pleurodeles waltl. Lineage (NCBI taxonomy): Eukaryota > Metazoa > Chordata > Amphibia > Caudata > Salamandridae > Pleurodeles > Pleurodeles waltl. Next base: position 1,594,784,498 of record NC_090444.1, read on the forward strand.
TTTCGGTGACAGAAAGTTCTGGAATCTGAGAGGAGCCACAAATTTCCTTCCACCCAGCGTTCCCCTAAGTCTCTCGATAAAAATGGTGCCTCACTTCTGTGGGTAGGCCTAGCGCCCACGAAAGGAAATGGCCCAAAACACAACATGGACACAACATATTTTTTCACAGAAAACAGAGGTGTTTTTTGCAAGGTGCCTACCTGTGGAGTTTGGCCTGTAGCTCAGCCGGACCCAGGGGGGGGGGCAGAAATGGGCTAAAATAAATTTCTTCCCCCCAACCCCCACCCCCCCCGGGAGCGACCCTTGCCTACGGGGTCGCTCCCCCTGCGTGACATTGGCGCCAAAAAACAAATCCCAGGTGCCTAGTGGTTTCTGCCCCCTTGGGGGCAGATTGACCTAAAATCGGCCAATCTGCCCCCAAGGGGGGCAGAAATGGCCTAAATACAATTTGCCCCCCAGGGGAGCGACCCTTGCCTGATGGGTCGCTCCCCATCTCGAAAAAAACAAACAAACAAAAAAAAAAACACAACAAAAAAATTTGCCCTGGTGCCCTGAGGGTTCTGCCCCCCCCCCCCGGGGGCAGTTCAGCCTAATAATAGGCCGATCTGCCCCCAGGGGGGGCAGAAATGGCCTAAAATAAATTTGCCCCCCCAGCCCCCACCCCTTCCCTGGAGCGACCCTTGCCTACGGGGTCGCTCCCCCTGCGTGACATTGGCGCCAAAAAACAAATCCCAGGTGCCTAGTGGTTTCTGCCCCCTTGGGGGCAGATTGACCTAAAATCGGCCAATCTGCCCCCAAGGGGGGCAGAAATGGCCTAAATACAAGTTGCCCCCCAGGGGAGCGACCCTTGCCTGATGGGTCGCTCCCCATCTCGAAAAAAACAAACAAACAAAAAAAAAAAAACACAAAAAAAAAAATTGCCCTGGTGCCCTGAGGGTTCTGCCCCCCTCTGGGGGCAGTTCGGCCTGATAATAGGCCGATCTGCCCCTAGGGAGGGCAGAAATGGCCTAAAATAAATTTGACCCCCCAACCCCCACCCCCCCCCCGGAGCAACCCTTGCCTACGGGGTCGCTCCCCCTGCGTGACATTGGCGCCAAAAAACAAATCCCAGGTGCCTAGTGGTTTCTACCCCCTTGGGGGCAGATTGACCTAAAATCGGCCAATCTGCCCCCAAGGGGGGCAGAAATGGCCTAAATACAATTTGCCCCCCAGGGGAGCGACCCTTTCCTGATGGGTCGCTCCCCATCTCGAAAAAAAACAAACAAACAAAAAAAAAACACACAAAAAAAATGTGCCCTGGTGCCTAGAGGGTTCTGCCCCCCCCTGGGGGCAGTTTGGCCTAATAATAGGCCGATCTGCCCCCAGGGGGGGCAGAAATGGCCTAAAATAAATTTGAGCCCCCAACCCCCCCCCCCCCCCCCCCCCCGGGAGCGACCCTTGCCTACGGGGTCGCTCCCCCTGCGTGACATTGGCGACAAAAAACAAATCCCAGGTGCCTAGTGGTTTCTGCCCCCTTGGGGGCAGATTGACCTAAAATCGGCCAATCTGCCCCCAAGGGGGGCAGAAATGGCCTAAATACAAGTTGCCCCCCAGGGGAGCGACCCTTGCCTGATGGGTCGCTCCCCATCTCGAAAAAAACAAACAAACAAAAAAATACACACAAAAAAAAATTGCCCTGGTGCCCTGAGGGTTCTGCCCCCCTCTGGGGGCAGTTCGGCCTGATAATAGGCCGATCTGCCCCTAGGGGGGGCAGAAATGGCCTAAAATAAATTTGACCCCCCCAACCCCCCCCCCCCCCCCCGGGAGCGACCCTTGCCTACGGGGGCACTCCCCCTGCGTGACATTGGCGCCAAAAAACAAATCCCCGGTGCCTAGTGGTTTCTGCCCCCTTGGGGGCAGATTGACCTAAAATCGGCCAATCTGGTGTAAATACAATTTGCCCCCCCCCCAGGGGAGCGACCCTTGCCTGATGGGTCGCTCCCCATCTCTAAAAAAACAAACAAACAAAAAAAAAAACACAAAAAAAAAACTTGCCCTGGCGCCTATACTGTAGGTTTCTGCCCCCCCTGGGGGCAGATCGGCCTAATAATAGGCCGATCTGCCCCCAGGGGGGGCAGAAATGGCCTAAAATAAATTGCCCTCCCCCCCAGGGAGCGACCCTTGCCTAAGGGGTCGCTCTCTTTGCGTGAAATTCACGCAAAGAAAAAACTCCCTGGTGTCTAGTGGTTTCTACCCCCCTTGGGGGCAGATTGGCCTCATTAAAATAGGCCAATCTGCCCCCAAGGGGGGCAGAAATGGCCAAAATATAATTTTACCCCAAGGGGAGCGACCCTTGCCTAAGGGGTCGCTCCCCACCCAAAAAAATAAAATAACACATAAAAAAAAATAAAAAAAATAAATGGTCCCTGGTGCCCTAGAGGTTTCTGCCCCCAGGGGGGGCAGAAAAGGCCTTCCAGAAAAAATGCCCCCCATGGGAGCGACCCTTGCCCAAGGGGTCGCTCCCTTTTGTCAATATCATAAAAAAATATATAATCCCTGGTGTCTAGTGGGGTTTCAAAAGCCGGATTGCAAGCAATCCGGCTTTTGAAACCCTCGGAGAGACTTCAAAGGGAAGGAAATACTTTTCCTTCCCTTTGAAGCCCCTCCGGGCCTCCCCGGTGATTGAAAGAGAAATGCTTTTGCATTTCTTTTTCAATCGCGCTGGAAGCAGAGCTTCCAGCGCGACGAGGGAGGCCCCTGTGACACATCAGCGCGCGCGCTGACGTCACAGGGGGGGGGGTGGGGGGGGCGGGGGTGGAAGGGGAAGGTCTTCCCCTTCCATCCCCGCCTTGGGGGGGGAGGGGGGGGGTGCACGGGGGGCGCGCCCCCAAGTTCCCCTGTGCCATGGACGAGATGATCTCGTCCAAGGCACAGGGGAACTGTAGCCTTGGACGAGATCATCTCGTCCAAGGCACCCAAGAGGTTAAATACACATGGGCATCCAAATAAATGCACTTCTCTATCATATCTAATGTGATGCATTAACAAGTTTTGCAATTTATAATGAAACATTTTACTTATTCTGGTGGTACATTATTAATGGTGAATTTATAAATTTGCATATTATGGCCCTCATTACAACCCTGGCGGTAAATCCTGATACCGCTGTGCCGACGGCCGCCAGCATACCGTGACTGTGGTGTTATTACTCTATGGGTATTATGACCCACACAGAGAATACCGCCACAATACTGACATCCACACAAGTCTGCCAGACCGAAGGTCAGTGATAAACTGGCGATAGCAAAACCCACACCGTCACACCAACAGGAATAAGGTCACAGTATCATGACCCACGAATCAACGCAGCGGTCTTTCAACTGCGGTAAACCATTGGCGGTACACACCGCTGCGCTCAAAATACACACACACTTACAAAACTACACCAAATTGGACATTCAAAATACACACACCTGATACACATACACACACCACACCCACACGCCCACAACACTATAAAACACACACTCACATTACCCACAACCCCTTACAACCAAAACAAAAAAGAGACCAAGAACAGAGAGACAAGCAAGGAGCACCCACTCAATCAGAGGCACAGAACACCATCACCCATACACCTTAAACGCACATCACAGTATACACCCGAACACATGACCCCACACATCACCTCACATATCACTCACACCACAGCCATGGCACCCCAAAGACACCCCAGGTTTTCTGAGGAGGAGCTAAGGGTCATGGTGGAGGAAATCATCCGGGTAGAGCCACAGCTATTCGGATCACATGTACAGCAGACATCCATTGCAAGGAAGAGGGAGCTATGGCGGAGAGTCGTGGACAGGGTCAACGCAGTGGGACAGCATCCAAGAATAAGGGATGACATCAGGAAGAGGTGGAATGACCTACGGGGGAAGGTGCGTTCCGTGGTATCAAGACACCAGGTAGCAGTACAGAGGACTGCCGGTGGACCCCCATCTCCTCCCCACAACTAACAACATGGGAGGAGCAAGTTTTGGCGATCATGCCTCATGAGGGCCTCGCAGGAGTAGCAGGAAGACTGTACTCTGGTAAGCCTAATCTTAGCTATTATATCCCCCCCCCACCCTATCTGCATGCTATCACATGCCCCCACCCGTACCCTCACTCCCATCACTCCATCACCTCATATCCACCCCACCATCACAACCCACACATCCCAATACCCAGCCCTGCATGCCACAACAATGCATGGGCACCCCTCACCACAGCATGCCCAGTAGAGAGATTCACCCAGCCCACAAAATCAGCAATCACACTAGGCCAAGGCGAGAGGGAAAGCACAATTCTATAAGGGAAACACACCCATTGCACAAGATGGCACACACAGATACAATAACAATGCATTTGCATCCCAACAGGACCCCTACCCAATGTCACCGGACAGAAGGTGCCAGCCACATCCAGTCCCCCTGCAGAAAAGGCCCACAGTGATGACAGCAGCTCAGCACGCCTGGATCACGAGGACCAACCTGGCCCATCTGGGACCTCTGGACAGTCGGTTACCCTGCCACAGTCCCAAACCACCACAGAGCTTCCCCCCTCAGGAAACACTACCACAGCACCCACCCAGCGGGCCCATGCCACTGTCCCCAGGACACGTCAATCAGCAGTGTGTCCACCACTACAGGGACCCCAGGCAACCCCACTAACCCAGGACGATCAGGGACCTGGGGTCAGTGGCAGTGGGCACACGGTTCAGGGGTCAGGGGTCAGAGGCACAGGACAACAGGGAAGCTGGGAGGACTGCTGTGCGACAGGGGGATGACAGGCCCAGGGAACCGACTCTCCACGAGGCACACTCAAACATCGTGGGAGCATACCACCATTCCCAGGAGACCATGGACACGGTACTGGCCAAGTTTCAGGAGACCCAGCGGCTGCAGGAGGTACAGTACATGGGGATCAGGGATGATCTCACAAAAATCTACACCATCCTGGTCACTATAGCAGGGGTGCTGGCTGATATGGGCAAGACCATGAGGGAGGAAGTGGCACACCAAAGGGCCCCTGACACTAGCCAAACCGAGGAACAGCCTTCCACCTCCGCTGGCGTTAGTGGACAGGAGGCCCCACCACAGGACCAACAGGCCACCAGCACCCCACCCCCTGCAGAAGGAGAACCACCCTGCAAACGGTCCCTGCGATCCAGGCAGAAGACAGAGAACATTGCCAAGACCCCTGCCAGGAAATAGGACCCTCCTAATTGTCACCCTTCTGTCCCACTCTGTTACCCTGCCCGCCTTGAACTGCCATTGCTCCCCTTCCTATGCCCTCTTGGACAATGCACCTGTGATGCCATGAGACTGGACTCTACCATGGACCTTCCTCCACCATCACCCTAGCTCCTTGAACATACCCCTATATTTATTAGCACCTAAATAAACACCCTTGAAGCAAATACCAATCTGGAGTCAGTCTGATGATTGACAAATGTATTAGTACAACATTAGCAAAGCATTGCAAGGTATATGTTAATTTACTCATACCAATGTATGACAGTTGTTGGGCAGCAGTAAACATAGCAGAAGCCAGAATGGGGTACACAGATCTGAAAAAAGGAAACCCAAAGGGAAAATTCAGTGTCCATAGGCAGAGGGTAAGAGGCTGCCATGTACAATGTCCTAAAGTATACTGAAATGTGAAGAGGAGTTTCAGTCTCTTACCTGTGTGTCACTGGAAGTACTGCAGGATAATGTTTGTTCTGTCACAAGACCATCACCGGGCTCATCCTCCAGCAGAAAAGGCACCTGGCTTCTCAATGCCAGGTTTTGCAACATACAGCATGCCACGATGATCTGGCACACCTTCTTGGGTGAGTAGTACAGGGAGCCACCTGTCAGATGGAGGCCCTGGAATCTGGCTTTCAGTAGGCCGAATATCCTCTTGATAATCCTCCTAGTTCGCCCATGTGCCTCATTGCAATGTTCCTCTGCCCTTGTCCTGGGATTCCTCACTGGGGTCAGTACCCATGAGCGGTTGGGGTAACCAGTCACCTGCAAATATCGAGGGACAACTGTTAGACACACACTAACCCTTAGGGACAACCCCATACCGAAACACCTACTTAAACTGAGGGGGGACCTTGGGCTCACCTATTAGCTACACCCAGTGCCTCTGGAGTTGGCCCAGCACATAAGGGATGCTGCTATTTCACAAGATATAGGCGTCATGCAGAGCCAGGATATTTGGCATTCACATGGGAGATGTACTGGTCCGCCAAACACACCATTTGCACATTCATTGAATGATAGCTTTTTCTATTCCTGTACACCTGTTCATTTCTGCGGTGGGGGGGGACAAATGCCACATGTGTACCATCAATGGCACCAATGATGTTGTGGATATGTCCCAGGGCATAGAAGTCAGCTTTCATTGTGGCCAAATCCTCCACCTGGGGGAACATGATGTAGCTGCGTATATGTTTCAGCAGGGCAGACAACACCCTGCTCAACACGGTTTGAGAACATTTGGTTGAGACATCCCTGATGCCATGGCCACTGTAGTGTGTAAGGAGCCACTTGCCAGGAAATGGAGCACTGACAGGACCTGCACTAGAAGGGGGATACCTGAGGTCTGGCGGATAGCTGACATCAGGTCTGGCTCCAATTGGGCACACAGTTTCTTGGATTGTGGTACAATCAAGTCTGTATGTGTCTGTCCTCCATTGTCGACAGGTCCAACAGCACCGATGTGGACATCACTGCCATTTTCTACCCATTCACTCACTTGATACCGGAGTATCAACAGGAGAGGACCTACACTGCAAGTGCTGCTGTGACCTGTGTCTGGAAGAGACAATGGCTCGAGTATCTGGGGAAAGAGCCCCTGCCTTCACTACGGAGGAGTTGGAGAAACTGGTGGATGGGGTCCTCCCCCAGTACACGCTACTTTACGGTCCTCCAGACAAACAGGTGAGTACACTGTGAGCATGATGCGTGGGCAATGGCTGTTTGGAGTGATGTGGATGTAAGCCACATGTTGGGGGGTGCTAAGGCGTCCTGGCCTGACTGCTGCATGAAAGGTGGTCAGTGTATGTGTGTCAGGGCATGGGTGGAAACTGGTGGGCAATGAGTATGACGGTCTGGATGTTTGAGTAATTACATTTTCCGCTGTCTTTACCCTCTAGGTCAGCGCCCACCAGAAGAAGGGTGTTTGGCATGCCATCGCCAAAGAGGTGCGGACCCTGGGGGTCTATCACAGACGGAGCACCCACTGCCGCAAGAGATGGGAGGGCATGCGCCACTGGACCAAGAAGACGGCGGAGCCCCAGCTGGGGCTGGCCTCCCAACGTGGAAGGGGTGCCCGTCGCACCATGACCCCCCTGATGTTCCACATCCTGGCAGTGGCCTATCCGGAGTTGGATGGGTGCTTGAGGGCATCACAGCAGCCACAAGGGGGTGAGTACAGTTTCAGAAAGCTGATTTTGCACGCTTTAGGAACTAGATGGCTGGGGGATATGGGTTGTGGCTGCCCCTAGGCCAGGGCGATCATGCCAGGGTAGGTCCCTTGTTTGCAGGCTCTGAAGCACACCCTATCCCAACGGTACAAGTGGCCAACTACTACTGTGCAGGCTCCTGTGGTGTCAGCTGTGCAGGTGCTGGCGTTAGGCACTGTACCCCATGGGCTGGTGACTACCTTAGTGAGTGGTTGGGCATGGCCTAGTGCATAGGGCAGCTCAGTGTGTGCTGTGTCCGCCAACGGTAGTGGTGTTGCTGGCATTGACCATGTGTGTTCTCTGTCTATCCCCTCCTTGTTTTGTCAGCCTATTGTGTATTGTGTGCATTAGCATCATCTGGCGGAGGAGCAGAGGCACCGGCGACGGAGAGAGCTACATCCCACTTGGCCCATGAAGGTGAATCCACAGAGGGTGAAGCCACCAGTGGGACGGAGGGTGAGGGGAGCTCCACGACGGGAACAGGAGGGGATACCGGTGACAGGACTTCTCCTCTGATGGAAGATCCCTGGCGGTGGCGTACACCTCTGTGCCCACCCCAACAACAGGTACAGCTGCCACCCCCCCACCAGCACCGCCCTCCCAGCAGCCCCTCAGCGTGTTTCTCGTGCCTGCTCACCCAGGAGGGTGGGCATCCCCTTCGCCCCAGGCACCTCAGGCACTGCCCCAGACAGCCCTGCTGCCCTCAGTGAGGAGGCTATTGACCTCCTGAGATCCCTCACTGTTGGGTAGTCAACCATTCTGAATGCCATCCAGGGTGTCAAGAGGCATTTACAACAAACAAATGCATACCTGGAGGGCATTCATTCTGGCGTGGCGGCCCAACAGAGAGCACTTCAGGCTCTGGCCTCAGCACTGATGGCAGCCACTGTCCCTGTGTCCAGCCTCCCCCCTCCAACTTCCACTACCCCGACCCAATCCCCACTACCTCAGCCTATCCCAAGCACACCTTCAGGTCAGCATGCACACAAAAAAGTGGCTCAGGAAAACATAAGCAGCACACATCATCACACAGGCACTCACACAAGCACCATACCCATGCACATATACCAACATCCACTGCCTCCACTGTGTCCCCTTCCTCCTCTTCCTCCACCTCCCTCCCAGTATCGTCTCCACTCACACCTGCATGCACTACATCATCAGCCACTGCCTCCATTACCAGCACGTCCATCACAACACACCCCTCATGAGTAAACACCACCCCCACAACCATTCACACGTCCCTTGTGTCCTCTCCCAGTGTGTCTGTGAGCCCTCCTCCCAAAGTACACAAATGCAGGCGCACACCCACTCAACAGCCCAGGCCAGAATCTCAGCCACCAAATCGGCATCCGCTGTGGTCCCTGCAAGCCCGGGAGGATTGAAGGGGGCACCCGTCAGGGCTGCCAGTGTGCCACCTACAGATGGTAAGGACCACCCGATTCAGCCACTGCCAAGGTTAAGAAGGGGCCGGCATGCAGCAGGGAAAAGTTGCACCACCCACCCAGCAAGGCCTTATCCAAACCTAAAGAGGACAGTGCCAAGGTCTCAGCAGCGACTAACAAGGTGGGGAAGGGACACAGAAGCAAGGGCAAGTCACCTCAGGGCACGAAGACTCCTGGTGAGGGGCTGGTGACCACCATTTCCTCAGACAGGCCAGCAACCTGTACCACGGCCAGCACCGCTGCAACGACCGCCACCTGGCCCGTCATCTGCACCACCCCCTGCACTGCCGCTGCCACAACGACAGTCACCAGCATCCGCCACAGTGATCAGCCGTCCGAGGCTGCCGGAGACGGTCTGGTTTTTCCCTCCACTACTACAGACACCTGTACCACGGGCAGAACCAGCAGCATCTCCGCCGCAGCCACCGCCACCTGTAACGCCATCTGCACCGCCACGTGCCCAGCGGGTGCCACTACATCGGACATCAGCAACATCCCCAGTGGGCAGCCGTCCAAGGCTGCAGGTGGCGTCCTGGAGCATGCACACACCACACGAGGCACCACCACTGGCAGTACCAGCAGTTTGCAGCCTAAGTCGCCGCAGGATGGAGTGTGGCTCTGCCTCCATGGATTATCATGCTACCTGTTCCGTGCACATCTCGTGGCTCAGACACCCAGGTGAGAAAATCAGAACTGCCAAACCCCAGGTGCAGCATCACTGGGCACAATGCCCCCTCCAGATCCAGTGGAGAGATGCATCCACTCCCCCAATCCTTGGCAAGATGAAGCACACTCGGCACAATGCCCCCTCCAGAACCAGTGGAGAGATGCATCCACTCCCCCAATCCTTGGCAGGATGAAGCAGACTGGGCACAATGCCCCCTCCAGAACCAGTGGAGGGATGCATCCACTCCCCCAATCCTTGGCAGGATGAAGCACACTGGGCACAATGCCCCCTCCAGAACCAGTAGAGAAGCCACCCACTTAAGAGACTGTGGCTTGGCACTCCCCAGGACCAAGCAGTGGGTAGACCACCCACTTGAGAGACTGTGGCTTTGCACTCCCCTGGACCAAGCAGTGGGCAAACCACCCACTTGAAAGACTGCCTTTGCACTCTCCAGGACCAAGCAGTGAGCAGACCACCCACTTGAGAGACTGTGGCTTTGCACTCCCCAGGACCAAGAAGTGGGCAAACCACCCACTTGAGAGACTGTGGCTTTGCACTCCCCAGGGCCAAGCAGTGGGCATGGAGCCCCCTCTAGGAGCAGTGTCGTAGTACCATCTTCCGGCTGAGGTGTCCCCCCCCCCCTTCCTCCTGAGGTGCCTGTGTTTTTTCAACCTGATGCTCCTGCAGTGTTTTCTCCGTTTTGAGGCAGGTGTCATGTGTGGGCTTCGCCCATGATTTTTAGGACCACTGTTCCACGGACATTTACAAGGGACAGTGTACGGCCTTCTGTACATAATGTAAATATTTATATATACTGATTTATTTTTATTCAATTGCTATATCTGAATGTTCCAAAATATCACTGGTTAAACTAATTTCCTTTTGTCCTTGGGTTCTTCCAAGGGGTGACGGTGTATATGTCATGTTGTTAGATGTGTTAGTGTGTATGGTGTTGTGGGAGAGGGTGGGCGGTGGGGATGTTGCATGCCATATGTGTGTGTAACTCTCTTTTACCTCCCCCCTTCCCTGTGAGCTAGGTGCAGTACTCACCGTTGTCATCGCCGCCACCTTCTTTCTACTTCCTGGTGTATTAATAGATACACCAACATGGGGAGGGCCTGCAATTCGGGCTCCATGGCGTCCTGGTTCTTCGTGGAGTGTCGGAAGGTGGGTGGTTTCCCTTCAGTGTACTGTTTCCGCCATGCTTTTGATGTCGTTGGTACCGCCCCAGAAAAGGTAGCGGGTTGGCCTCTCAAAATAGGGTGGGCGATACATTGTCTTCTGCCTGTCAGTTGGTGGTGACCGCCGCGGTCTTTGTTGCTACCGCCCTGGCGGTCGGAGTGTTAAAGTGGCTGTCTATGTTGTCGGTTTCTGCCATGGTCGTAATCCCATTTTTTTTACCGCCAGCCTGTTGGCGGTGTTACCACCGCTTTAACACTGACCGCCAGGGTTGTAATGAGGGCCTATGTGGGGTTCATTAACAAGTATATTAATGCATTTATATTTCTTCTGTTAGCATAACTAGGCCTGCAGAGCTTGTATTTGCAGTCATGTAAAAGTGATTGATCATTATTCTTTCTAATATTAGTTTTTCCCTAGGTCCTGTTCCCATGGATTGCTTTGCAATAGTATTAGGGTTCTTTGTTCAATTACACAGAGACTTTTAGTTTAATGACCTGAATACATAACATTTAGGCCTGTGGACTTAATGTGAAATAAATTGTGTCAACAGACGTGAATTCACATGGGACTGAGACAAGACTATTGTACACCCTGGGAATAGTTTGGTTTGTTGCATGTGACAGTCAATTGTAACCGACTGTTTGGATTCACACCAAGAGAGATGACTTCCGACCAAACTTGAGAAAATACCGGACTGTTGCAACCTGAAGACGAATCCTATTTTTCATTGGACATTGCCTCGTTTGTGTGATATGGACCCATAGAAATGACCAATCAAGGTGCTTTAGGTGTTATTAGTAGGGATGGACTTTACAAGTTTTAGTTAGTCTTCCTTTGGCTATTGCCACTGCTAGACACTCTGTTCTCTGTGCAGTTCTCCCTCTGCGCTTCTTGACAATGCTACTGATGATACTCCTGATGCTTTGCTGATGAAGAATCCTTGGATGCAGACATTAGGAGAGATATATCTCCTTGCTGAATGCCTTTTCCCTTGACATGTTCCTTTTTCTATAATAGATGCTAGCATGCTGACACTTACTTCTTTTATTTTCTAGCTAGTATTCCGTAGTCCAAGTTATGTCCTTTTCCAAATTATTTTTGTCTCTTGTATTTTGCCCGCATGTGTTAGCCCATTCCCACACATGCATGTCTTAATTTGGTTGGTTGTAGAAACAACCTATGTCCAAAACCCTAAGTGTGTACTCTGCTAATCTGGCTTGATAAATGCTAACACAGTTTGATTTAAGATTTGTCTCTGCTGCCCAAATTGTTAGTTTACTGATATGTATTATCCTTCTTGAATGCTTAATTGTGTTGGTGCTAATTTGATTAAACTTGTTTTTATATTTTGGGCAGCCAATGGTGTGGATATATCTGTATAATTTGCTTTTTGCAAACATTTTACATGACTTTAGCTTTGTGGTTATAAAATAAAGCTATGAAACTTTTCATTGATTGTAGTTTTCCTTCCGTGATCACATGGGTTATGGTGTCTAAATTGCTGGAATGGTGTTAATGTAAATTGTTGATGGTTCTTCACACTAGTTAATAGGTCAAAATATAATTCAACCTCAGCAAGCGTTTGGTTCCTGAAAAGGATGAAAAAATGGACTTCGTAGCAGGGTGACGGTTATGCCTCATAAGAGGGGTAACAATATTTTGTTCAGTATAGGATTGGCAGTTTGGCAACAGTTACTGTTTTGTCCCATAAGAGGGGGGACCATATTTTATTTATTGATAGGGAGTCCAAATGTCATTTCCCAGTCCAAATCTTGCCCACCCAGTAACTTGTCCCATGGTCTGTTAGAGAGATTGATGAAATGCCAGAATTGTGTCTACAAGTGTCATGTTGTGTAAGTATAGGTAGGGATTTGCTTTTGCGATGCTTTTGGTGAAGTATGATGTTGTGAAGTTTTTTGTGGCGTCGTTGTACTAGAAGGGATTGTGGCGCTTAGTGTTAAAAAATTGTCCGCAGTTGTTGTTGACCGGTCAGTCAAAATTTGAAGATATTATTGTGTGAATTATAGCCTCCTCCAAGACCTGCACAATTTGAAGCCCTTGCTATCTGGGAACTTGTTCCCAGACAAAAAGAAACAGCAACATTTAAGGAATGGAATGAAGAAAGCAGTTAAGACATTAACGGAAGCTAGATGGGATGCAGAACAGAAAATATGGAGAGCTGAGATACTAGATAGAGTAAGAATGTTTCCAGCTGTCACAGAGGAAAGTGATAGCAGTACAAAACCTAAGACAATAAAGAAACAGACAGATAAAACAGAACAGACAACAGATGAGGGTAAAAAGACAGCTACATATGAAAGTGATTCGGAAGATGAGTTTATAGATCAGCTTTCAATTAACCGTCCCCCGCAGTATCCTTCAGTTGAGGAAGCAGTACAGAATGTAGCCCGAATGTGTCAACTGCTCCAGTTACACAGAACAAGATTCAGATTATCCACCAGTTCTGGCTGTTAGTACAGAAAAGTGCACTGCAAGTCCAGTTACGAATAAGGTAATGCCAAGCCCTCATGTGAATCAGATGGTGTCTACACCTAGTGTGACTACACCTATGCAGAATTTTATTCAGAATCAGACCATGCCTATGTATACACCAGTTTAGACAATGTGAAATTTTACACCGAGTCAAACAGGACAGACTTTCAGTACTGTTTTAACGGGTCAGAGTGCTGGAATGACAATTCAGCAGACTCTGACACATTTGACAGGACCTGATGCATTAACAGTACCCGGTTCAGGTGTTCCACTATATGCTTCAGACAACCCTGGAAGCAATACACAGTCCATGAATGTTTCAGCAGTCCCAGAAATACCAGTATCTGCAGGGATGTCACCAAGTGGCATGCAGAGATCAGTATATTCAAACAATTTGGAAACAGACAGAACAGCTTCTCTCTTTCAACCTTTGATTCCTACATGAATTGCAGACCCTAACCAGATCAAGCAGGAGCAATATTAGATGCAAGGTGTCCTCAGGGAACTTCACTTTCTTACATGTCCACACCAGAACAGATTACGAGTGTGCACTGAAGTACCCTGCAAAATATGCCCAAGAGAAATAATATTAGTTTGCAAGGTTTTTTAGCACAGCAATTCAATGAGTTTCTATATAATTTGAGCCCAAAAGGAGCAACAGGTACAACAAGTAGTAGTGCTAGAGCAGAAGAGACACCAGAGAGGGACAGAACAGTGAACGTTCGCCGATTAAAATTAGAATTAAATGAACTAATTATGGGAACGCTTGAGAGCGAGCAACTAGAAACATACAAAGAAGATGAATTGCGCTTTATATGCAACGATGTTACACAATGTGCAGGACTGACATATGAGAAATTAGTGGAATTAGGTGAGAAATATGAGGTGGACTTAGAAAAGTCAAAGTCCTTAAGAAGTTACAGATTACAGTTCAAAGACAAAGCAAACATGAAATCATCCGGAATGAGAATACATATTAAGAAATTAATTATGAACATCCAAACATGGGGTGCATTAGATAAATGGGAAGACAGAAGAGCAAAGAAAAGAGATCAAAAGAAAGCAAAGCAGAATTTGTCTCCGCCTGGAGCAAATCAAGCTGATAATGTAAAAATTATGCCAATGAGAGAAATTCCAGGTGGAGGTTATGTACATTTCCTATAGAGCAGAAGTGACATATTGTCATTACAAATGATGACCTGAGATTGAGAGAGAAGCCAGTGGAGTGGTATAAACAAACAGAGATATTTGTGAAACTTACAAAATGGCTGTGGGAGGATTTGAACACACTGTTTGAGACTGTAGTTCCAGCTCACTTGTGGGGGCAGAGTGCAAATGGAGTGTTGATTAACCAGATCGTGAGCCGCTGAGATCCAGTAACAGGTGCGCTTTCTGAAGACATGATGAAAAGGTATTATAAAGTGATAGAGTTCTTGAAAAACAACGTTTCCCTGAAAGATGCTGATCAGCAGAAGATTGAGAGGACAGCACAGGAAACAAAAGAGCCAATTCATACTTATTATGAGAGATAGCTGCAAGCTTTCAAACAGCACATAGGTTCTGAAACCCTTCAGCTAAAAGACAGAACTCATTTTGTTTTTAAATCCATGCAAGTATTGAAGCCTGAGGTTAGCACCATGATTCCACAGCATTTGATTTGTTGGCAGAATAAGCCCATTGATGACAACACCGGACCACAATACCTCAACGGCCGACTCCCCTTCTACACCCTGACCCTCAAGCTTTCCTCCATTGACCTTGCCCTTGCCACCATTCCACACATCCACAGAATGACCGCCAGTGGCAGATCGTTTTCCCACCTCGCCGCCAAGACATGGCACACTCTTCCCATACATCTGCGACAGACACAGGACCTGCTAACCTTCAGGAAACACCTCAAGACCTGGCTGTCCGAGCACTAGCAGCAACCCCCCCACCTCAGCGCCTTGAGACCCTCACAGGTGAGTAGTGCGCTTTACAAATGCCATGACTGACTGATGAAGTACTGCAGTATGCAAGGAAATGTAGTGATAAATTTGAATTAAAGCAGAAAATGTTTAAAGAGAAATTGATGAAATTGAAATCTGCTCAGACAGGAAATTAGAGCCCGCAGATGATGGTGAATACTAGTGGAATGTAAGGTGTGCAAAAGCAGGTTAACAGTGTGCTTCAGTTTAGGGGAGAGGATGGAGTGATCGGATAGATCAGAGTGCTAATGTGACTGACGAGCAGCCAATGAAGAAAATGCAGCCATGTCTTGCGTGCCGAAACTTCAGACACTGGAGACAGGAGTGTACTTATATTCATGTGAATAATTTGATGCAGACTTGTGGTATTGCTCGGACTGTTGGCAATGATCAAGTTCAAATTCAGAGAATCCAAAGACCCCGAGCTCAAAATGTAGGGGCTGCTACAGAAATACAGCAGATGCAGGTCCCACAGCAGTTGCAGGTCCCTCTTCCACAAGCCCTGATGACCCAGCAGTAAGTGATTGTTCCTCAGAAAAACTTTAATCAGAGAGCAAATGCAAATGTAAATCAGTTGGTAACACAGTTTCTCTTAATTAATTTGAGTGATAAGAAGTTTTCAGAAACATTTAACAGTGACAGTTCTGATGAGGAGGCTTGCACATTAGCAGCCTCCTTAGAGGCAGATCAACGTGGACCCTATGTAAATGCCAGTGTTATGTACACAATGTTTAATTCCTGGTCAACACTGGAGCAACATGTTCCACTGTCAGAACTGCAGAAGTACCAAATAATGTGCCCTTGTCAGGAAGAAAGTTTCAGGTGATAGGAGAAGCAAATCACCAGTTAACCAGCCCAATTACATAATATATATCGCTGTTAAAATAGGGTAATTTGAGGAACGACACCAGTTTGTGGTTTGCAATCCAAGTCCTGTGAGCCTTTTAGGTTGTGATTTGTTGTGTGAGCAAAATTGTTCCATTAGCTGTGCACACAATGGAATGACAATTCAGACAAATAGGGATGGAGAAATGCCCTGTAAAATTGAAGAATTGTACCTTCTTATCGCCTTGTTTCCAATGATGACAGTTAAAGATTTACCCGAGGAGTTACAAGAGACAGTTATGGCAAACGTTTGGGATTTTTTAGGGAAGGAGATAGGACTCATAAAAGGAGTTGAGCCAGTTAAAATCACAGTAAAGCCAAAGGCAGTGTATCGGAGGATACCGCCTTATAACATGACCCCTGAAGTAATTGCAGAAATTATTCCCACAATTGAAAACTTCTTTGACAAGGTGTTCTAAAAGAAATCTTGGAAGCCCATGTAATTCCCCTATATTCTGACTGTGGCAGCCCAATGGAAAATATTGCATATTCCAGGAATTGAGAAATGTGAATGAGATGGTGTCCTGTGGTACCAAATCCAGGAGTGATTTTGTTCTAGATTCCTTCTGAGGTGGAATGCTTTTAGGTCATTGACTTGTGTCAGGCATTTTTCTCCATTCCCCTTTCATGAGGGCAGCCAATTCTTATTTGTTTTTAAATTCGGAAGCCGTGTTTTCTCATGGTGTCGTACGCCTCAAGGTTATATGGAGTCACCACACATTTTTAATCAGACTAAAATGCCTTTTCATTCAGTTTTGGTGCAATATATTGATGATGTGATGGTTGCATCAAACACAAGTGAAGCCGATAGGATAGATACAATTTCCTTGCTAAATCATTTAGGAGAAAATAGACAAAGTTTCTCCAACAAAGTTGCAGTAATGCCAAAAAGAAGAGAATATTTAGGTCACCACATAGAGAAGGGTGTGAGAAAGTTGTCCCAAGAAAGAATTTCAGTAATCATGCATATGTACCCACCAGTGACACAGACAGATATCAGAATCTGTTTCGGAATGGTTAGCTACTGTCGTCAGAGGATTCCAAATGTTTCCATTTTGTCCAAGCCTTTATTGAAATTAACACACAACGGTGTGTCTGATCCAGTACCATTTGATGATGCATGCACGAAAGCCTTTTCTGAACTGAAAGGAAGCCCGTGCCGAGCTCCAGGTCAGGGAATGCCTGATTATAATAAATGGTTTTCCTTGTTTTGTTGGACAAGATTTACTTCATAAAGGGGAGCGATCTCCTGTTGCACCTATTAGGGCCCCTTCCCAGCCACTTGTGATCACGAACTGGAGAGGAGCGCCCAGTAATGTAGCCGGTCGGAGTGTGACCAGCATTCGTCAGGGCGTGAGGGAGACGCGTCAGCTCCGCGTCTCCCTAGAGTTAAGATTCATGGGAACTATAGTCACATGGGCAGATCTACCCAGCGCAAAGGCAAGCGCTAGGAATGGATTAACGGAAGCAAAAAAATATAAAGAAGAGGGAACCGGTGGGTGGAGAGGTGTTGAAAGAAAGGGGGAAAGGGGGTTGATTGGGGGTTTAGGGAAAGGGGGGGGGCTAGAAGAGAGGGGAAAGAAGGGGGATGATGGGGAGAGAGGGAAGGGAAAGGAAATGAAAAGAAGGAAAAATAGCTGGAACATGGTTAGAGGGAGGTGGGAGAAGGGGGGTAGAGCAGGGAAGAACAAAGGCAATGAGTAAAGGGAAAAAAACAATTGAAGTAAGAAGAATGGTGGAGAGGGGTGGGGTGGGGTTTGAAAAAGAAAAGGGGGAGGGGAGACAGAGGGGGGGAAGACAAACGAAGGAAGGTGAAGACAAGAATAGGGAAAATAGGAAAAACAGGATGAAGAGAAGAGAAAGAGGGAAAATAGGGAAGAAAGGGGAAAAAAGGAAAAAAGTGCAATGGGGGCCAAGTCTTTTTCAGAGGGTACCAAACAAGAGGTAAACATACAAGTTGCTATGTAAAAATGTTGTAGTGCAGAGGGGACCAACAGAGCTTAGTTGTCCTCCTCTATATTGTACTGCGTCAAGTAATTACTTTAGTAAGGTCATCATAGGGTTCTCACTCTAGTTATGTAACATTGACCATTGTATTTCATCAATCAGCCCTGTTTGTAGTAGGCAGACCCATTTCTGCTCACATCGCAGGAGCTGTTGGTTCATAACAGTTTTAGTGTGTGCCAACTCTTTTTGTTGTCATTCCAATATATTTGAGTTTGCACGGGTATCTAATCAGGTAGACAACAATCTTGCTGTTGCAGTTTGAAAACGCCTTTAATTTACAGGGGGCCAGGCCTAGGTCTAAACTATTTGTCTTTTTGGTGAATTGGCACATGCTGCATTTGCCACACAGGTGGGGACCTGATGGTGGAGGTAAATGCCATAAATTCAGTTGTTTGTCTGTAAGTACTTTAGCCTGAGGTCATGTATGGACTATCATATCTTGAATACTTTTGGCTCTCTTGAAGGCATGTAGTGGTTGGCCAAAGGGAAGTCCTCCTGATGTCAATATTTTCCAGTCGTCCCTGATTATTTTTTGTACCTTATTGGATAGGGGATGAAAGTGGTAACGCAGATTATTTTATCTTCATCCTTTGTTTTTTTAGAAGGTTCTAACAGTTGGTCCCTATGATTGTTGTGTGCCCTCTTGTCAGCTTTCCTAATACGGTAAGCTGGGTAGTTCTTATCAAGAAGTTTCTTTCATATTGGAACATAGTATAGTCTGTCATATTGGAACAGTTCCATCTCAATCACAGGAATTGATCTGCTGGTAAGTTATCTTTAAAGGCTTGTGGGTGAATGCTATAAAACTGGAGGAGGTTGTTCCGATCAGTAGGTTTGTAATATACTTGTGTTGCCAAAAAAAAAAATTCTCTCATAGATCGGAAGGTCAAGGTAAGGTAGTTCTATGCCTCCTATGGTCATGGTAAACTTTAAGTAGGGATTCAAGGCATTGAGCCAGTCTGCAAACTCTAAGGCTTCCTTAGTGCCCGTCGACATAAGGAGGAAGTCATCAATGTAACATTTCCATAGTCTGATCTGTTTCAGAAATGGGTGATAGGTGGTCATTACAACATTGGCGGTAAAAGCCGCTTACCGCCGTGCAGAAGACCGCCAACATACCGCCGCGGCTGCAGAATTCCGCCACAGCTATTATGACCCACATCTCGAAATCCAACAAAATTCAGACACCCACACAAGTCCGCCACACCAAAGGTCAGTAATAAACTGGCGAAAACAAAACCTCCACCATCACGCCAACAGAAATACGCCCACACTACCACGACCCACGAATCCACGCGGCAGTCTTTCAACCGCGGTATTCCATTGGCGGTACACACCGCCGCGCTCAAAATACACACACACATACAAAACACCGTCACATAGGACAATTCGAAATACACACACCTGAGACACATACACACACCACTCCCACACACCCATTACAATATAAAACACACACCCACATCACCCACAAACCCCTACGACCACTATTACAGAGAGAAGGCCAGAGAGAGAAACACCACCATCCACAAACTAGCAGCCACAGGCACTCAACATCATCACCCACACAACTTCCACGCACAAAACACCACACACCACTACATATCACCACAACTATCACCATATACACCACCCCACACATCACCTACACCACCCCATGGCACGGCAAAGACACCCCAGGTTCTCGGAGGAGGAGCTTAGGGTCATGGTGGAGGAAATCGTCCGGGTAGAGCCACAGCTATTTGGAGCACAGGTGCAGCACACCTCCATTCAAAGGAAGATGGAGCTATGGAGAAGAATAGTCGACAGGGTCAACGCAGTGGGACAACACCCAAGAAATCGGAACGACATATGGGGGAAGGTGCATTCTGTGGTCTCAAGACACCACTTGGCGGTTCAGCGGACTGGCGGCGGACCCCCACCTCCTCCCCCACAACTAACAACATGGGAGTAGCAGGTCTTGGCGATTCTGCATCCTGAGAGCCTCGCAGGAGTCGGTGGAGGAATGGACTCTGGTAAGTCAAACCTTTACTAATATATCCCCCACCCTTCCTGCATGCCAGCACATACTCCTACCCATACCCTCACCCTCAGCACTCCACCAACTCACATATACCCCACTATCACAAACCACCCATCCCAACATCAAGCCCTGCATGCAACCCCAACGCATGGACACCCATCACTAAAGCATGCCCACTGCACATAACCATACAACCCCTTAACCCATCATCACACAAGTTCCCACATAGGAATGCAAGCACTGGGGTACACTGGTCACCCACCCATTGCCCACCATGACACACACAGATGCAATAATTAAGCTTTTACACCCCTGCAGGACCACTACCCAACGTCACCAGACGGGAGGGTCCAGAAATCTCCACCCCACCCACAGAAGAGGCCCACAGTGATGACAGCAGCTCTGTCCAACTGGATCCAGATGACCAGCCCGGACCATTGTGGGCCTCGGGACAGTCGGTTCCCCTCCACAGGCACAGGCCACCACAGACCTTCCACCCTCTGGTAACACCAGCACAGAACCCACCCAGCGGGCCCATACCTCCGTACCCAGGACACGTCAATCAGCTGTGTGTCCACCACTATAGGGAACCCAGGATAACCCACCACCCCAACAACAATAGGGACCTTGGGGTAGTGGCAGTGGGCACACGGTCCAGGGGACGGAGGCCCAGGAACACAGGGGAACTGGGAGGGCTGCTGTGCGACAGGGGGCGGACAGGCCAAGTGAACCCACTCTCCACAAGGCCCTCTCCTCCATCATGGGAGCATACCACCACTCCCAGGAAACGATGGCAACGGTCCTGGCCAAGTTTCAGGAGACCCAGCTCATGCAGGAGGAACAGTATATGGGCTTCAGGGAGGAACTCAGAACCATCAGCTCCACCCTGGGCACCATCGTAGGGGTGCTGAAGGAAATACTTAACACCAGGAGGGACATTGTGGCACTCCAAGGGGCCCCTGACACTAGCCTGGACGATGAACTGCCCACCACCTCCGCCGGCGCTAGTGGACAGGAGGCACCGCCACAGGACCACCACACCAGCACCCCACCCCCTGCAGATGGAGAACCGCCCCGCAAGCGGTCCCTGAGATCCAGGAACAAGACAGAGCATGATGCCAAGACCCCCGCCAAGAAATGAGACCACCCTGATTGTCAGCCCACTGTCCCACTTTGTCACCCTGTCCATATTGGAACTGCCCCAGCTCCACTTCCTATGACCATATGGGCAATGCACCTATGAAACAAATAGACTGGACTCTGCCATGGACCCTCCTCCGCCTTCACCCCTCACCATTTAACTTCCCCCTCCAATATTTAGCATTTAAATAAACACACCTAAAGCACCAAGATCCGGAGTCTGTCTGTGATTTTGAAATAGTGTATTTGCAATAACATTGACAAAATTTACAGGAATTAGTAATGTCAACATATCTATGTCACACAGCTCTAGTCCATGAGGAATCTAAGCAGATGACACACATTGGGACCCACAACTGTGAAACCGTAAGGGAAAGTGACAACTCAGTGACCATACACTGGGTGAAATCGACAGACAGGATAGAGGTAGAAGTGTAAAAGTACTTGTAGTAGGCAGGAATGTATTCTCACCTGTGTTTCACTGGAAATATTGCTGGATGACTGAGTCCCTGTGGTCAATGTCTTCTTCCTCTGCTTCCTTCTCATCACTGTCCACAGGCTCCACAGCTGCCACAACACCGCCATCTGGACTATCCTCCTGCAGAAAAGGCACCTGTCGTCGCAAAGCCAAATTATGAAGCATACAGCAGGCCACGATGATCTAACACACCTTCTTTGGTGAGTAGAACAGGGATCCACCTGTCATATGGAGGCACCGGAACCTGGCCTTCAGGAGGCTAAAGGTGCGTTCGATCACCCTCCTAGTCTGCCCATGGGCCTCATTGTAGCGTACCTCTGTCCTCGTCCTGGGATTCCTCATTGGGGTCAGTAGCCATGACAGGTCGGGGTAACCAGAGGCCCCTAATAGCCACACCCGGTGCCTCTGGAGTTGACCCATCACATAAGGGATGCTGCTATTCCGCAGGATGTAGGCGTTATGCACTGAGCCAGGGAACATGCCATTCACATGGGAGATGTACTGGTCTGCCAAACATACCATCTGTACATTCATCGAATGATAAATCTTCTGGTTTCTGTACACCTGTTCACTCCTGTGGGGGGGGGGGGCAAGCCACATGGGTCCCATCAATGGCACCTATGATGTTGGGGATATGTCCAAGGGCATAAAAGTCACCTTTAACTGTAGGCAAATCCTCCACCTGAGGGAAAACGATGTAGCTCCGCATGTGTTTCAGAAGGGAAGACAACACTCTGGACAACACGTTGATAAACATCGGCTGGGACATCCCTGATGCTATGGCCACTGTTGTTTGAAAAGACCCACTTGCAAGGAAATGGAGCACTGATAGCACCTGCACTTGAGGGGGGATTCCTGTGGGATGACGGATTGCTGACATCAGGTCTGCCTCCAACTGGCTACACAGTTCCTGGATTGTGGCACGGTCAAACCTGCAGGTGATGATCAAATGTCTTTCCTCCATTGTCGACAGGTCCACCAGCGGTCGGTACACCAGAGGATTCCGCCATCTCCTCACATGTCCCAGTGGACGGTGCCTATGAAGGACAACAGCGAGCACAAAGTCAAACAACTCAGAGGTATGTACCCACAGTATGCACAGAACACCAATCATACACAAAATGTGGCCTGTATGTGTGTTGAGACTAGGCCTAGGTATGTGTGACGCAGTTGGTAAGTAGGCCATGTGGCCCCCTGAAATGGCGGCTGCCTGACCTCTAAAGCGGGACAATGGGATGTGAGGTAACATCGCTGGCGTTGTACACCGTCGTGGTAGGCAGGCGAAGACCGCGGCGCAATGCTGCATTGGTTAACATTGGACCCTATGGGTCCCAGGAGCCAATGACGATGTACGCCGGCGGTGATGGTACGCACCGCCGCGGACGTGACCGCCATTTTCTAACTGTATAATCACTCGATACCTGATCTTTGACAGGAGAGGACCTACACTGCAAGAGCTACTGTGACCTCGGTCTGGAAGAGACAATGGTTCGTGCGTCTGGGGAAAGGGCCCCTGCCTTCACTGCAGAGGAGTTGGAGAAGCTAGTCGACGGGGTCCTCCCCCAGTACACGCTACTCTACGGTCCTCCAGACCAACAGGTAAGTACACAGGGAGCATGTTGTATGGGCTATGCCTGTGTGGAGAGGGCTGGTTGTAAGAAGGAAGGGGGCAGAGTTCTGAGTGCATGAAAGACGGTGAATGCATGTGCCACATGGCAAGGGTAGGGATGGGGGTCACTCACTTTGACTGTGCAGTTGTTAATGACTTCTCTTCTTCCCCTGTACATTTCATGTAGGTCAGCGCCCACCAGAAGAAGGATATTTGGCGTGCCATCGCCAAGGACGTCCGGACCCTGGGGGTCCACCACAGACGGAGCACCCACTGCCAGAGAAGATGGGAGGAAATTCGCCGCTGGAGCAAGAAGACGGCGGAGGCTCAGCTGGGGATGGCCTCCCAATGTGGGACGGGTGCAGTCGAACCATGATCCCCCTGATGTTCCGGATCCTGGCGGTGGCCTACCCTGAGTTGGATGGGCGCTTGAGGGCAACACAGCAGACACAAGGGGGTGAGTACACTATCATTCAGCTGACTTTGTGCGCAGTGAAGCTATCTGGGTGGGGGAGGAGGGCTGTGGGTTCCCCTAGGCCAGGGCGAGTTCCGTAGGCTAGGCCCATTCATAAGGCATGGCCCTGTGTCCCCCCACCCCACCTCTGTAGAGTGCCAAGTATAGCTATTCATGCCGTCATCTATGTGTGCAGATGTCGTCCATAGCCTTGTAGGCCATATCCCAGGAATTGCACTGTAGAGCCCAACAGCGCGACATAGTGCAGGGGGCTGCTGTGTCTGTATTGTCCACCAACGGTAGTGGTCAACCTGTCTTTCTTCTGTTTGCCCCCCCCCCTTTTTTTGCAGTCTCCCTGTTCTTGTGTGCATTAGCATCATCAGGCGGAGGTACAGTGGCACCGGAGCAATAGGGAGCTGCATCCCACATGGCCATGGAGGCCCACACTACAGACTCATAATACACCAGTGGGACGGAGAGCGAGGGGAGCACCACGGCGGTCAAAGGATCTGCAACCAGCGACACAGACTCGCCCTCCGATGGGAGCTCCCTTGTGGTGGCGGCAACATCTGTGCCCCCCACTTCAACAGGTACAGCCGCCACCCCCCTACCAGCACCGCCCTCCCAGCAGCCCCTCAGCGTGTGCCCGCTCACCCAGGAGGGTGGGCATCACCTTCGCCCCAGGCACCTCAGCCCCTGCCCCTGTCACCTCTGCTGCCCTCAGTGAGGAGGCCATTGACCTCCTCCGGTCCCTCACTTTTGAGTAGTCTACCATTTTGAATGCCATCTAAGGTGTAGAAAGGGAGTTGCAACACACAAATGCATTCCTGGAGGGCATTCATTCTGGTCAGGCTGCCCTTCATCGAACCCTTCAAATCTGGCCTCAGCACTGATGGCAGCCATTGTCCCTGTGTCTAGCCTCCCCCCTCCAACTTCCTCCACCCAGACCCAATCCCCTGTACTTCTGCCTATCCCAAGCACACCATCAGACCAGCCTGCACACACCTCACCACACAAGGGAAGCTCAGGCAAACATAAGCACCACACATCCCACAGGCACTCATGCAAGCATCACACACATACAGACACACCATCATCCACTGCCTCCACTGTGTACCCCTCCTCCTCGTCTCCCTCCTCCCTCCCTGCCTCGTCTACACACACACCTGCATGCACTACCACTACAGCCACTACGTCCCGCACCAGCACACCCACCACCACACCCCGCTCACGTGCACTCACCACCCCCACTACCATTTACACGTCCTGTGTCCTCTCCCAGTGTGTCTGTGACGCCCCCTCCCAAGATACACACACGAAGGCACACACCCACCCAACATACATCCACCTCACGACAGCCTCCAGCGCATGCACCTGTACCCAAATCCACAAAATGTACACCTCCTACAACCACAACCTCTTCCTCCACTCCCAAACCCCCTCCAGCTACCCATCCCAGTGTGTCCCAAAAACTTTTCCTGTCCCCCCTTAACCTATTTCCCACCACCCCCCCTCCACCTCATAGGTCCCATACTAGCACCTCAGCCAAAAAATCTCCGGGACCAGAGGTGCCTGTTGTTACAGGTATGTGGAGTGCACCGGCCACCAGGGCAGCCAGTGTGGCACGGAGCCACAGCACAGCCAGTCCCCCCCCTGTGAAGCACCAGAAGTTGGACAGTGCCCAGCGGGAGAGGGGGAAGACTCCAGCCAGCCAAGTCGCTCACATGGGGTCCTGGGGGGAGTGTGGACTCAGCTGTGACTCCTCCCAAGGTGGGGAAGGGGCAGAAGAAACCTGCAAAGTCTGGGAGGAGCAGCATGGCGGAGAAGACCGCCATCATCCCCGCTGGCCAGGAGGCCACCGCCAGCCCCATCGTCACTGCCCAGGAAGAGGCCACCGCCAGCCCCATTGTCACTGCCCAGGAGGGCCCCGCAAGCCACAGCCCAGCTGACCCATGAAGGACTGCCAGCCACAGCCCAGCAGGGCAATGACGGACCGCCATGGCAAGCACCGCTGAACAGGGCAAGCACCGCTGAACAGGTCAGAAACTGCCAACTCAAGCACCGCTGAACAGGCCAAGGACCGCTGAATAGGGCAAGCACCGCTGAACAGGGCAAAGACTGCCATGGCAAGCACCGCTGAACAGGGCAAGCACCGCTGAACAGGCCAAGGACCGCTGAACAGGGCAAAGACCACCATGGCAAGCACCGCTGAACAGGTCAGAAACTGCCAACTCAAGCACCGCTTAACAGGCCAAGGACCACTGAACAGGGCAAAGACCGCCATGGCCAGCACCGCTGAACAGGGCAAGCACCACTGAAAAGGGCAAAGACTGCCATGGCAAGCACCGCTGAACAGGCCAAGGACCGCTGAACACGGCAAAGACCGCCATGGCCAGCACCGCTGAACAGGGCAAGCACCACTGAAAAGGGCAAAGACCGCCATGGCAAGCACTGCTGAACAGGGCAAGCACCGATGAACAGGGCAAAGACCGCCATGGCAAGCACCGCTGAACAGGGCAAAGACCGCCATGGGAAGCACCGCTGAACAGGGCATGCACCGCTGAACAGGTCAGAAACTGGCAACTCAAGCGCCGCTGAATAGGCCAAGGACCGCTGAACAGGGCAAACACCGCTGACCAGGGCAAAGACCGCCATGGAAAACACCGCTAGCCCATTTGCAGCAGGGGCAGTGACGCAACTGGGACCGTCACGGGGTGAGTGCTGCACTCTGGGCACCAGTCCTACTCCAGAACCAGTGGAGACATGCATCCACTCCCTCTGTCCTTGGAAGGATGAAGCACTGTGGGCACCAGTCCCCCTCCAGAACCAGTGGAGACATGCATCGACTTGAGAGACTGGGGCGTTGCACTCCACAGGATGGTACAGTGGGCATACCACCCACTGTAGAGACTTGAGAGACTGTGGTTTTGCACTCCCCAGGATGGTACTGTGGGCAAACCACCCACTGTAGAGACTTGAGAGACTGTGGCTTTGCACTCCCCAGGATACATCAATGGGCATGGAGCCCCATCGTGGATCTGGCGTCGTGCACTCATCCGGGTGAGGTGCCCCCCCTTCCCTTCCCCCTGAGGTGCCTGTTGTATTTCTATCTGATGCCCCAACAGTGTTCTCTCCGTCATGTTCGGGTATCTTGTGTGGGCCTCGCCCATGCATTTTGGGCCCAGTGGTCCACGGACTATGAATGATGCAAAACCTGCACTAATAATCGTGGTGTAAATTTTGTTTATAGTGTATATATATATATGTATATTTTTGCTTACTGATTTTTGATATATTACAATAGTTACACTAATTTCATTTTGTCTTTGCATTCTTCCGGGGGGGCTGGGGGGTGTTACTGTAATGTATAGATAAGCATTGGTGTGTGTGTTGTAGTGTGTGAGGGTCGGGGTGGGGGTTGGGGTGTTGAGTGTGTGTGTCCCTGTTTTTTGCATCCCCCCTCCCCTATGTCGTAGGTACAGTTCTCACCGTGCTCTTCGCCGCCGGCGTTGGTGAACCTCGTAGAAGAGCAGGAAGACTAGCGCTGGAAGAATATGAAGTTCCGGCTCCATGCTGTCCTCCTTCCTCGTGGAGTGTGTAGAGGTGAGCGTTTTTCTTTCGAAATGCCTGTTTCCGCCGTGTTTTTATCCGCCCCGGAAAAGGTGGCGGATTGGCCTGTCATAATAGTGTGGGCGGTACATTGTCTCCCGCCTGTCTGTTGGCGGTGACCGCCATGCTGTTGGTCTGTACCGCCGTGGCGGTCTGAGTGTTAAAGTGGCTGTCTTTGTTGGTGGTTTCCACCATGGTCGTAATTGCAAAGTTTTTACCGTCGGCCTGTTGGCGGTCTTACCGCCACTTTAACACCGTCCGCCAGGGTTTTAATGACCCCCCTAGTGATGGAACACATATTGTCTCTCAAAGGAATTGATGAAGAGACAGGCTAGATATGGGGCAAATGTACTGCCGATTGAAGAACTATGCATTTGCAAGTAGTAGGTGTTCTCAAATTTGAAACAGTTCCTAGTTAGTGCTAGGTGGGCTAGGTTAGTGGCTAGTATAAACTCCAGGGAGGTTATTAATTCCCCCTTTATGTTGTCAAGAAGATCCTCAATCACCTCTAGAGTCGCTTCCTGGGGTATGTTGGTGTACATTCTACATCCAGGGTAATCAGTTCAGTATTTTTTTTATCAAAGTGGATCCCTTTAAGAAGGTTCAGGACATCTTTGATATTTTATTGACAAGGGGTTGCAAAAAAGTACCACAGAATTGTGACAATGGTTCTAAGACTGACCTGAACCCCAAGACAATAGGTCTACCGGGGGGAGGGTTTTTCTTTTTGTGTATCTAAGGAAGGATGTAGAAATATGGTGTTTTGGAATTGGCTTGAATAAGGAAAGATGCCTCATGTTTGGTGAGCTATTCATGTTCCAGGCCTTTGGAAACCAGGGCCCTCATTATGAACACAGCGGTTGTTAGACTTTTTCATCCTTGGTGTGGTCTCCCTTAGCTTTTTGCCTCTGTTCTCCAGGTTGTTGATGTGTGCTGGACTCTGATTTTGCTGTTTTTGTTACTCTGGGCAAGTGCTCATTTACAAAATATGTAAGTAATTGGTTTATCCATGATTGGCATATTTGATTTACTAGTAAATCCCTAGTAAAGTGCATTAGAGGTGCCAGGGCCTGTAAATCAAATGCTACTAGTGGGCCTGCAGCACTGGTTGTGCCACCCACATCAGTAGCTCTGTAATCATGTCTCAGACCTGCCACTGCAGTGTCTGTGTGTGCAGTTTTAACTGTAAATTCGACTTGGCAAGTGTACCCACTTGCCAGGCCTAAACCTTCCCTTTTCTTATATGTAAGACACCCCTAGGGTAGGCCCTAGGTAGCCCCCAGGGTAGGGTGCAGTGAATGGTTAAGGTAGGACATAAAGTAATGTGTTTTATATGTCCTGGCAGTGAAATACTGCTAAATTCATTTTTCATTGTTGCAAGGCCTGTCCCTCTCATAGGTTAACATGGGGGCTACCTTTAAATCTGATTAAAGTGTAGATCCCCTTTGGGAGCGGATGGACATGTGGAGTTTAGGGTCTCTGAGCTCACAATTTAAAAATACATCTTTTGGTAAAGGTGATTTTAAGATTGTATGTTTGAAAATGCCACTTTTAGAAAGTGAGCATTTTCTTGCTTATACCATTTCTGTGACTCTATCTGTTTGTCGATTCCCTGTCTGGATCAGTTGGGCTGGTTGCAACTCACACTAGACAGTGACACAAAGGAAGCTGGGGTGTAGCCTGCATATCCTGATGAGCCATCTGTGCTAAGAGGGAGGGGAGGAGTTGTGACTTATACGTGAAAGGGGTGTGCCTGCCCTCACACAATGCAGTCTCCAACCCCCTGGTGAGTGTCAGAGCCTGGCCTGGGCAAGGCAAGATTTCACATTGAAAAGAGACTTTACTTTGAAATAGACCTACTGCAAAGGAGAAATTGAGTATAAGAAGGGCACCCAAAATTACAGACTTTAGAACACTTCTGGAAACAAGAGGAACCTCTGCCTGGAGAAGAGCTGAGGAAGAAGAGTTGCCCTGCCTGTGACTGTGCATTGTGGAGCTATCCTGTAGTTACTGCTTCTGCCAGAGCAAGAGGGCAAATACTGGACTTTGTGTACCTTCCATCTTGTGAAGAAATCTCCAAGGGCTTGATTTAGAGCTTACCTGCTGTTGTTTGAAGTCTCAGGGACAGGAAAGACTTCTCTCTGCTAGCACTTGGAGTCTCTGGAGAGACTCCTGCTCTGACAAGTGGTGCCCCATCCAGTCCCTGGGCCCTTGAAAGGAAAGCTGGTGTAAATCCAAGGACATTGACTTCGGACGACTTAGGACCGACGCTGCTGCTGAGTCTGGTGAACCGCCTGCACCCGACTCCGTGATGTTCGCTGGAACGCGATGACCTTTGCAGGCTCGACATCGCTGCAGCCCCGCTGGAGTCCGCGACTCTGTGAAAGTCACCGCACTACGTCGTAACCGACGCCGCTCAAAGTGCGGCGATTCAATGTTTCACCCAGATGCCGTGATTCCCTAATTTCGCACATCGGCTTGTTTTCACTCTTCACCAAACGTACTGTACCTGGGGGTCTACGCGACTCCGTGTCCGGCACCACTGGTGTCGGATTGTTGGGAACAACTCCATTACGATGCTGTGTTAACACCTCTTCGAAGCATTTTGTGTTTCTAAGCACTATTTTTTAGTTTAATCTTAAAAAATTCATAACTTGAGTATGTTGGATTTTTGTCGTTTTGGTCTTGTTTTGTTTAGATAAATATTTCCTATTTTTCTAAACGGGTGTTGTGTCATTTTGTAGTGTTTTCATTAAGTTATTGTGTGTGTTGGTATACCTAGCACTCTGAAGTTAAGCCTACTGCTCTTCCAAGCTACCAAGAGGGTAAGCAGGGGTTATCTGAGGGTGATTCTGTTTTACCCTGACTAGAGTGAGGGTCCTGCTTGAACAGGGGGTAACCGGACTGTCAACCAAAGACCCCATTTCTAACATTGGTGATCAGCGGTTGGGATTTGGACTTCTTTTATTCGTACTTGACATACAGTGATTAAGTGTACACTACTGTTTAAGTTCAGACTGCTATGTGACCACATACTACTTGTCTTGTGATTTTGCTTTTTTCTCTTTGAGACCATTTTTGTTCTACTTCTATTTTTGCTGATCCCTTGATTGACTTTTTTTGGAAACTTAATTTGGGAACTTGTTTTCTGCCTTGGAACTTTGCACTTTTGTTTAACTCTTCATCATGTCTCAATCTGGAGATGCATCAGCTGGAGCTGCGTTTGATATAGAGAAATTGTAGAGCTACACCGTGGCTCAGTTGATGCAGTTCTGCAAAGATTTGGCCTGTGCCATTAAGAGCTCTTCGAAGAAGAAGGAGCTCCAAAAGGCACTGAGGGCCTGGGTGACAGCCAAAGAGGTTGAGAGGCACACAGAGGAGGAGTAGGGTGAGGAGGAGAGGGTTCAAGTCACTCACAATGATGTAGTGGGTGGGCCTGTTATGTCCAGGGAGAGTCTCTCCAGGGCAGGTAGCAGTGTGTCCTCCAAGGGTCTGACACCGGAAGAGTTACAGGACAGAAAGGCAGAAAGGGTATACCAATTGGAGCTGAAAAAGTTCAGTCTAAAGATGGAGATGGAAAGGGAGATGGAGCAGAGAAGCTTTCCATTGAGGACAGGAAGCTGCAGCTGGATCATGAGCTTAGCTTAAAGGAGTTAGACACAATGAGCCAGTCTAGCAGAGATTGTGGCAGCAATCCTACAGTGCAGCCTGAGAGGAGGGTGCACATTCCTAAAGACCTGGTGAAGGAGGGAGAATGACATACACTTGTGGTTCAAGGGGTATGAGTCTGCTCTCCACAGGAACCTGGTCCCTGAAGCTCATTGGGGGGCAGCTCTATGGAAGCACTTTGAGGTAGAAGGGAGGGATACACTGACAGCCTTTGGGGATGCTGAGAATCTCACCTATACTATCATGAAGGATGCCCTACTCACAAGGTATGGTCTCACCCCTGAGCAGTATAAGAACAAGTTTAGGTCCTCTAAGAAGAAGGAATCCCAAACATGGTTGGAATGTGTTGATTCTTATTGCAGGTCACTGGATGGTTGGGTGAAGGGCAGTAAGGTAACTACGTATGAGGGGCTTTACAATCTGATTCCTTGGGAGCACTTGTACAGTTTATGTTTTCCAGAGCTGTGCCAGCACCTGATTGACAGCAAGCTGACTGACCCCAGGAAGCTTGCGCAGGAAGCGGCCAGCTGGAAGAGCACCAGGGTCCAAAAGAGGTATAAGGGGAGACCATGCCAAGGGTGGGCAGGGTCCCTCTCAGATGAAAAGGGGGTAAGGGTAAACAGGGGGAGTTCTCTAAAGGGCCCCAAACTGATTCCCATGGTAAGGATTCCCAACCCCCCAGTGAAAAGAAGCCATGGTTCTCCAAAGGGAAGCCAGTGGCAGGTGGTCCCCCACGTAAGTGCTATGCATGTGACCAGGTGGGTCATGTGAGGGAGGACACCAAATGTCCCAAAAGTACACCAGCACCCACTGATGCACCGTCCCAGGGTTTGGCCAGTGTAGCGCTTGGGGAGGAGTTGGTTTCAGGTGGGTGGGAACCAGCTGAGATGACCCTTGTCTCACTAGGGGACAGTGAGATGGTACAGAGAACCCTAGTGCCTGAAAACACTAAGAAGTACAGGCAGTAGATGACCATTAATGGACAGAGGGTGGAGGCTCTGAGAAACACAGGAGCCAGTGTGACTACAGTGAGGAGTCCGCTGGTGTCTGAAGAGCAGATTGATCCCAGGGTACTTCACCGAGTAGTTGCAGTGAACAACTCAGAGTGCCTGTGCAAAGTGGCGCAGGTTCCCTTTGAATGGGGGTGGTCTCAGATTCCTTGAAGGTAGCTGTGAGCCCAAACATGCCTGTAGATTGTCTGCTAGGCAATGACCTGGAGGATTCCCCTTGGAAGGAGGTGGAAAACAGGTCTCACTTGGAGATGTTGGGTCTGCCTGGGTGGGTATGCATATCCACCTGGTCAGTGGCAGCCGTCAGGGTGGTCAAGAGCCCCTGGAGCCTGAAACAGTGGCCCAGGGGACCGCCAAGAAGAGGAAGGGCAGGGGGCATGGGAAACTGGCCGCGAAGTTCCCACGGTCCGGGAGGAGGCGGAGCCTGAGGGTGACGCCCCAGAGCCTACAGGGGAACATGTGGCTGAACTGGGGGAGGTCTCTGAGCTGTCGCAGTGGCAGCAGGAAGGGGGGCCACCAAAGAGGCATTCTGTGAGGCATAGAAGGTATGCCCTACTCCAGAGGGGCTGCTGCAGCAGGCTGCAGCCCAGGCGGCTGGCGAGGAGCCAGGATCACACCTAATCTACTGGGAGGACGGCCTCCTGTACGGCAAGTCTAAGGTTCCTGAGACTGGTTCAGCCCGTGTGCTGGTGGTACCCCAGTACATTAGGGCCTTCCCACTGGGTCTAGCTCAAGATGTGCCTTTAGATGGACACTTGGGGCAGGGCAAGACCTTTGACAGGCTTGTTACCCACTTTCATTGGCCCCAAATGCAAAAGCACTCTGATACCTACTGTAGGGTATGCCAAACTTGTCAGGCAAGTGGCAAGAGTGGGAGGAAATGTAAGGAACTCCTCCAACCTTTTCCTATAGCTAGTAGCCCATTTGAAAGGGTTAGTATTGACATTGTAGGGCCTCTGGATCCCAAGACAGCCATGGGCAGCAGGTTCATCCTGGTCTTGGTGGACCATGCCACCCGGTACCCAGAAGCCATTCCTCTAAGGACTGTCACTGTCCCTGTGGTGGGCCATGCCTTGAGGGGAGTTTTTACCCGCATGGGGTTCCCCAAGGAAGTGGTATCTGATAGGGGTACCAACTTTATATCTATATATATGAAGTCTCTGTGGAAGGTGTGTGGGGTAACCTACAAATTCACCACCCCTTACCACCCTCCAGGTAATGGTATGGTTGAGATATTCAACCGCACCATGAAAGGCATGATCCAGGGCCTGCCAGAGGCCTTGAGGCGAAAGTGGGAAGTCCTCTTGCCTTCTGTTTGCTTACAGGAAGGTGCCTCAAAAGGGACATGGCTTTAGCCCCTTTGAGCTCATCTATGGCCACCCTGTGAGGGGAACTTTGAGTCTGGTGGAGGAAGCTCTAGAGAAAGCTCCTAGTAAACCACACCAGGATGTATTTAGCTACATGCTGGCTTTAAGAAACCAGAATGCCCGCTTCAGGAGTCTCGCTTAGGAGAACCTGGAAGCAAGGCAGGAGGATATGAACAGTGGTACGACGGGAATGCCACTCTGGTCGAGTTTCAACCTGGTCAGAAAGTATGGGTGATGACCCGGTGGAGCCTAGGGCGCTCCAGGATAAGTGGACTGGGCCATTTGAGGTGGTGGAGCAAAGAGCGAAGTCACCTACCTGGTGGGCTTGCGGTCTCCAAGGAACCCTTCTAGGGTCCTGCATGTCAACTGCCTCAAGCCACACTTTGAGCGGACTGAGCTGTCAATTCTCCATGCAACAGATGTTGGGTGGAGGACAGCAAGCCTCTTCCTGACCTCCTGTCTGCAGGAGAAAAAGATGGGTCAGTGGAGGGAGTGATCCTTTCCCCCTCCCTGACTGAGGAGCAGCAAGGTGACTGCCGCCATGTGTTGGGGCAGTTTTCCTCACTGTTTTCCCTGATCCCAGGAGTCACACACTTGTGCACACATGATTTGGACACTGGGGACAGTACACCTATTAAACAGAAGGTTTACAGGGTTAGTGACAGGGTCAGGGCATGCACTAAGGATGAGGTATCCAAAATGCTTATCCTAGGGGTTATTGAGCACTCCAGCAGTCCTTGGGCAAGCCCAGTGGTATTGGTCCCAAAGGCTGCTGCACCTGGTGCCACTCCAGAACTCAGGTTCTGTATGGACTACTGGGGACTCAATGCGGTCAGCAAGACTGATGCACACCCCATCCCCCAAGCTGATGAGCTCATTGATCAGTTGGGATCTGCAAAGTACCTCAGCACGTTTGATTTAACATCTGGGTACTGGCAGATTGCCTTAACTGAGGGGGCCAAGGAGAGGTCAGCAGTCTCTACCCCAGATGGACACTTAATTTAAGGTGATGCATTTGGAATGAAGAATGCCCCTGCCACCTTTCAGAGGTTGGTCAACCATCTGTTGGCTGGGCTGAATGAGCTCAGTGCCGCCTACCTGGATGACATTGCTGTGTTTAGTTCCACATGGGAGGAACACCTGCAACACCTCTGGAGAGTGTTAGAGGCCCTGCAGAAGGCAGGCCTCACTATTAAGGTGGGCAAGTGCCAAATAGGGCAGGGTTCTGTGGTGTACTTAAGACACCAGCTGAGGAGTGACCAGGTGGCACCCCTACAGTCTAAGATTGACACAATTTCGGCTAGGGAGCCTCCCAAAACCCAGACTGAAGTGAGAGCCTTTTTAGGTCTCACAGGATATTACAAGAGGTTTGTTAAGGGATATGGTACCATTGTTTCCCCCTTAACCGAGTTGACTTCTAAGAAGCAACCCAGGAAAGTGATGTGGACAGAGGCTTGTCAGTACACTTTTGATGCCCTGAAGGCAGCCATGTGCACGGCACCTGTGCTGAAGGCACCGGACTACTCCAAGGAGTTTGTTGTGCAAACAGACGCCTCAGAGCATGTTATTGGAGCAGTACTCTCACAGCCTAATGAAGAGGGCCTAGATCAACCCGTAGCCTTCATTAGCAGGAGGTTACTACCCAGGGAACGTAGGTGGAGTGCCATAGAACGTGAAGCGTTTGCTGTGGTCTAGGCACTGAAGAAGCTAATGCTCTACTTGTTTGGGACTCACTTCCGAGTTCAGACCGACCACAGGCCCCTCATATGGTTAATGCAGATGAGGGGTAAGAATCCAAAACTGTTGAGGGGGTCCATTTCCCTACAGGGGATGGACTTTACGGTGGAACACCATCCTGGTACAGAACACGCCAATGCTGATGGTCTGTCCAGGTTCTTCCATCTTAGTGATGAGAACTCCCATGAGGTTGGGTAGTTGCTTCCCATTTTCAGCTGGGGGGGATACGTGTTAGACTTTTTCATCCTTGCCGTGGTCTCCCCTAACTTTTTGTCTCTGTTCCCCAGGTTGTTGATGTGTGCTGGACTCTGATTTTGCTTTTTTTGTTACTCTGGGCACTTTACCACTGCTAACCATTGCTATAGTGCAAGTGCTCATTTACAAAATGTGTATGTAATTGGTTTATCTATGATTGGCATATTTGATTTACTAGTAAGTCTCTACTAGTAAGACACTAGAGGTGCCAGGGCCTGTAAATCAAATGCTACTAGTGGGCCTGCAACACTGGTTGTGTCACCCACATAAGTAGCTCTGTAATCATGTCTCAGACCTGCCACTGCAGTGTCTGTGTGTGCAGTTTTAACTGTAAATTTGACTTGGCAAGTGTACCCACTTGCCAGGCCTAAACCTTCCCTTTTCTTACATGTAAGACACCCCTAAGGTAGGCCCTAGGTAGCCCCAAGGGCAGGGTGTAGTGTATGGTTAAGGTAGGACATATAGTAATGTGTTTTATATGTCCTGACAGTGAAATACTGCTGAATTCGTTTTTCACTGTTTCAAGGCCTGTCCCTCTCATAGGTTAACATGGGGGCTACCTTTAAATCTGATTAAAGTGTAGATCCCTTTGGGAGAGGATGGAACTGTGGAGTTTGGGGTCTCTGAGCTCACAATTTAAAAATACATCTTTTAGTAAAGGTGATTTTAAGATTGTGTGTTTGAAAATGCCACTTTTAGAAAGTGAGCATTTTCTTGCTTATACCATTTCTGTGACTCTGACTTTTTGTGGATTCCATGTCTGGGTCAGTTTGACAGTTGGTCTGGTTGCACCTCACACTGGACAGTGACACAAAGGGAGCTGGGGGTGTAGCCTGCAAATAATGAACCACTAGACCGCCGTCAGTTCCGGGGCGAGAACCACCTCCACGCAGAGCCAGGCGGAAATTAACCAAATATAAGGAAACACTCACCAGAGGCTCACACAACACGCCGAAGCAGATATGGATAGAGAGATGTAGATCATGCCAGCCCTTCTCCTTGCCATATACCTCCACGACCGAGACCGCCGACAAAGATGATGACGGTAAGTACCGCAACCTACAAAATAAGGGAAGAAAGGGCACAGTTACATACCTACCCACTCTACCCACCCTGCAACGCTCCCACAAACCTTCACAGCAGCACAAGCCATACACCCGACAGCAAGAGGTACTTACCCGACACAAGGCAAATCCAACCTGCCCAAAGTACATACATGTGCCCAGCACCCCCAATCAATGAAACAAGAGACAAGGGATCCTGAGTGTGCCTCCAAAAACACAGGCCACACATTAACCTTTATTTTAGCTATCAGAGCAAACGAATTGTAAATAAGGCCAATGGCCAGTCCAAAATGGTGGAAGTCCCATGGGCCACAATGGCCCCAACCTGACTCCCACAAGTGCTGCGGTACTCCACTTCATAGGGGCAACAATGGGGCATCCAGGCACCTCAGGGAACAGGGGCAGGAGGTGGTTGGGGGTGGGCATTTGTGACAGGGGTGGGGCTTAGATTTGCGTTCGGATGGTGGAGGGGTTTGGGTTTGGCCTTGGAAGATGGGGGAGTGTGCTTGGACCAGTTGGAGCCAGATGGAATAGACTAAGCATGGGGCTTCTTCCTCTCTGGGGAAGGGATACGGGAATGTGAAGAGCGGACAGGGGTGGGCTGTGACGTGGAAGGAGTGGACAGGGCAAGGAGGTGAGCATGTTTAGGGACAAGACAGGATGGGCCAGTGGGTTGGAATAGGTCAGCACGGGAGAGGAAAAGTTTCTTTGGTGCAATTGGGTCGGGCCTGGAGGAAGGCGTCGGAGTGAAGGTAGAAGGTGTGGTCATAAGTGGTGAAGGTATGCGTGTTGTGGGTGCAGGTGACTGGACATTATGCTTAGGTGTGGTCGATGTGTGATGGGTGGTGATTTGGTGCGTTTGAGTGTTTTGGGAGGAGGGTGGATGGACATAGTGGGACAAGACAGTCTGCCAGGGTGAATGTATGTTGTCTGGGTGTCTGCAAGTCTGGTGAGTGTGCTGCATGTGTCAACTAAAGTAGTTGTGGTGAGTTCAGGTGTGGTGTCTGGGGTGCATGTATGGATGTGTGCTATTGTGGTGACTGCAGGAATAGGGTAATCAACTGTGAATGAAGGTGCAGTGCCTGGGGGTGTGTATGTAGAGGGGACAGACAGGGAGGCGGAAGAGTTGGGCACACTGGGGAAAGTGGATGTTGCTGTGTGTGTGTATGTGCATTTTGGCTGTGTGAATGCTTGTGGTGGGAGGTGTGGTGCTTGTGTTTGGAAGTGTGCTTCTTGTGTGTTGGGGTGTGTGCCTGAGTGTCAGATTGTGTGCTTTGGATGGGTGAAGGGAGTGGGGTGCTGGAAGAGATAGAGGAGGTTGGAGGGGGGACGGAATAACCAGGGACACTGGCTGCCGTCAAAGAGGAGGCCAGAGCCTGAAATGATCTCTGTGGGCCAGACACAGCACAGTGAATGCCATCCAGATAGGCATTGGACTGCTGCATCTCTGATGCTAGCCCCTGGATGGCATTAACAATGGTTGTCTGCCCTACAGAGATGGTTCTCAGGAGGTCAATAGTCTCCTCTGTGAGGGCAGCACGGCTGGCAGGGGAAGAGGTGTCTGGGGCGAAGGAGACGCCCACCCTTCTGGGTGAGCGGCCACAGGCAACTCGGTGGGGAGCAAATGGGAGGGCAGTGATGGAATGGGGGGTGGCGGAAGATGACAGTAGGGGTGGGCCCACTAGGGTCCACCACCACCAGGGAGCCCCCATTGGAGGAGGTATCGGAGTCACTACCTCCAGTGGTAGTTGCCTCCCCTGTGGTACTCCCCTCACCTCCAACCCACTGGTCTCCTTGGCGTCGGAAGACTCTGCGTCAGAGGATCCATGGGCCGCTGCATCCCCATTCACCGGTGCCTCAGCTCCCTCGCCAGATGATGCTGCTGTACACAGACAACACAAGAGAACAGGGATAGGGAAACAAAAAAGCAGAGACATTTGTAAATAGCTGAATGGAGTGAACACAGTGGTTCATATATACACACACCCAGAAGACCCTCCAACAGGCAGCACCTACCACTATACCCATGGCAATGCCCCTGACTAGTGCCCAGAACCCTGTTCTACAGCCATTCCCCAAATAACTTAAGGACCCAACGTGTAGGAGATCTGACCAAAAGACCTCTACTCCCCACAAGGGCCATAATGTAGATGGACATCAGTCAGAGTCCCAGCAGCTAAGCAGCATAAACCCGAATGCACAAACAGACATCCATCAAGGGTCAAAAATATGGTATTTGTACTCACCCCTTTGTGACTGCTGTGCAGCCTTTAAGCGCCCATCCAGGTCTGGGTATGCCACCACCAGAAGGCTTAGCATAAGGTGGGGTCAGTGCCCGACGGGCACTCCTTCCCTTTTGGGAGGACTTCTCCAGCTGGGCCTCACAGATTGTTCGCGCCCAGCGCCGCAGGTCCTCCCACCTATTCCTGCAGTGGGTGCTCCGCCGGTTGTAGACCGCCAGGGTCCGCACCTCCTTGTCGATGGCATGCCAAAGTGCCCTCTTCTGGTGGGCGCTTACCTATAAGACACACACAGAAATGTAACACAGAGTCAGGCCCTGGCAAAACATATACAGCTGGCTATACGCCCACTATGGGATGGACAGTACAAACAGACTAATAGCACA
The DNA here is from genome assembly GCF_031143425.1 of Pleurodeles waltl. Lineage (NCBI taxonomy): Eukaryota > Metazoa > Chordata > Amphibia > Caudata > Salamandridae > Pleurodeles > Pleurodeles waltl. Next base: position 1,594,823,662 of record NC_090444.1, read on the forward strand.
TACACACGCAGCATGTCAGGAATCCTGGACCATCCAGGGTCAGAGGTGCACACATGTCTGCTGCCAACACCAACCTTTACACACATCCATGACCCACAATCCTCCTACTCACCTGTACCTCTGGCCGCCCATAGAGCTTGGCGTACAGGGGCAGGACCCCATACAGGAGCCTCTCCAATTCCTCTTGGGTGAAGGCCGGGGCCCTTTCCCCTGCAACAAGTGCCACTTCCATGACCAGAGGCAGGACACAGAAGTACACTCTGTGGAGTACCTGCTTGTATGAGATCAGGGAGTCAAGTGAAGTTGGGGTGACAAGTTGGTATATGCACTGCGGCGGTGTGCACCGTCACCGCCGGCGGCTATCATGATACGCGTGGATTCCCCATTGACATCCATGTTAACCAATGAATTTGTGCATGGCGGTGAACACCGCCTTACGCTGTTACATCAACCACTAGTGGTATAAGGTCACTTCCAAGACAACAGTTCTGGATTACATGGGGCAGACATTTTGGCAAACACTACACATTTATAAAACTCCCATCTGCACAATGCAGGCCCTACTGTTCCCCAAACACCCATAGGCTTGTGACAATTAACATTACCTCACCTAATAAGCCCTGATCTATCATTGTGGTCAAGTTGATGTTATGTCAAACTCATAATGCATTTGTGTTGCGACAATCAAGCCAACAGTGCTCAATGACTGACTATGTGTGCCGATGTATGTGTGTTCCTCACACATGTTTCCAACTCCTCCTAGGTATAGACTCTTGAGGCGAGGAAAAGCCCCATCGGTGTACAGACCAATTGAGGATTTGCAGACCATGGTGGAGCGTAACATCATTATCAATTACAGACTCACCCGTGCAACTATTCTTGAACTTTGTGCATTACTGGATCCTGCACTGACTCCGGCAAATCGTAATCAGCATGCCATCCCTACTGAAGAGCAGGTGCTTTCTGCACTCCATTTCCTGGCCATGGGCTCATTTCAAGTGACAGTGAGCATGGGAGCTGCTTTTTAACAGCCAATGTTCAGCATCATACTGACAAGATTCCTGAATGCATTTGTACGACACCTGAAGTCCTATGTGAGATTTCCCCAAAGCACTGACCTCCCTACCATCAAGTTGGACTTCTATGCCTTTGCCAACATACCCCAAGTGATAGGTGCCATCGATGGCACCCACATACCTATCATCCCCCCACGAACAAGGGAATAGGTGTACAGAAACCGAAAGAACTTTCACTCTATGAACATTCAATTGGTGTGTACTGCAGACCAGTACATCACACATGTGAATGCCATGTTCCCTGGTTCAGTCCATGATTCGTTTGTGCTGAAGAACAGTATTGTGCCACAGAAGATGGAACAACTACAAGAGGACAGAGGGTGGATCATAGGTGAGTGTTTCCGTCCCTTATTGCCACCTTGCAGACAGACAGCCTGTCTACCTCTGAGGCTTGTCATTTAAAGTTGTGTTGTGCACCTTTTTCTAGGTGATTCTGGCTATCCCAACTTCGTTGGCTTCTGACACCAGTGAGGAATCCCAGAACAGATGATGAGAGAAATTACAATAAGGCCCATGCAGGAGGGTGATAGAGTGCACAATAGGTCTACTGAAGGCTAAATTTCGTTGTCTACATATCTCTGGCGGTTCCCTGGCCCATGGGCCTGAAAAGGTGTGTAGAATAGTGGTGGCCTGCTGCACAACGTGGCTGTGAGAAATTCTATCCCCTTCTTGGAGGAGGAGGGTGCTGTATATCCAGACCAGCTCCCTCAGAGAGGGGACGAGAGTGATGGGGATGACGAGGAAGGGAAAGATGATAATTTCAGGACCCAACTGATACAACTCTACTTCCAGTAACTATGTGGGACAATTGGATGAGATTGGTGTCTGTGCATCATACTGTCGGTGTGCCTTGTCATCTGGGGGGGGGGGGGGGGGGGAATATACTTATTGCCACTGTGTCCAGGTCTGCATAGGACAGCATACAATTTACTGTATAGTTTCTAGACATATTTAGGCACAACAACATGTAAGGCGCGTGGTTCATTTCATGCTACGCAGGTACAAATAAAGGAGTTATCAACCAGTTGCATCCATATTTCACTTTGTTCATACATAATGAAAGGGGACATTGTAACTGGTGTGATATGTGTTTTATTTGGTGCAGGGATGAATTCGTGTAAATTACAATGATGCCAGTGGGTCAATGGTGGTTATCCAAAATGGCAACATGGTGGCAGCATTGTTGGCAGTATTGTTAGGTCCATCCATGCTTACATGAGTTTTTAATTATTGGTAGCACTGTTTGGTGGTTGATTGAGTGGGATAGTTGGTGGACAGTTTTTTGCAGTCACTTCTTAGAGGGGGCTTTGTTCTTGGCAGGTGTTCCTGAGCCATATCATGGCCTGAGGGTCTGTTTGGGCACCTATTGTTGGCCTGTAGGGGATGGGATGGATGTCCCCTGTGTTTCCTCAGACGGTAGTACATGTGAAGTTGCTGCTGATGCTCTTATTGTCCGGTCTGTCTTCTGTGCTGTAGTGGAGGCTTCCTGTTCTGTGTGGGCCTCATGCTGTGTTTGTACAAGCTGCAGCAGCGCACCTGCTATGCTGGCCCTTGTGGCATTGTGCTGTTTTCACTGCTCCACGGCCTCTTGGTGGTGTGCTTGCTGCATTCTCTGACTCTGCTCCAGGGTGGATAACATCTGGGCCAATCTGTCCTGGGTATGGTGGTAGGCTCCCAGGACCTCCAAAATCACGTCCTGGGCTGCAGCATCCATCCTGTGGCCTCCCCCCTGGGCTAGTGATGCCCTCCCACTGGGCTTAGCCCCCTGTGCCTGTGTCCCCTGCACAGGTCTTGCGGTACCACTTGCACTGGGGCCATCGTCTTCTTGCCTGTTGATAGTGGGTGACTGTGGCCTCTGTACCTGTGTTCCACCAGTCTGTGGCCTGGATACACAAGTGTGGGGATGGTTGCCCTGGCCTGATGTTATTGGCTGGGTGGTAGGGGTGTCAGTGGTATACTGGGTGGGGCTGCTGGATGGTGACAGTCCAGGACTGTGTGAGGGGCCAGTCTGCTCATCAGTGTCCAGGGTTCCATCCCCAGTGTCCTGTGAGGTGCCTCTGTCTCCCTGTGGGGCACTGCCACTCCTTGTCCTGTCCATCAGGGTGGCATGGGTGGTGGTGCCTATTGGGGTAAATGGACATGTCAGTTACATTTGCATGGTCGATGGGGGGCAGGGGCCGGGGTGGGTTTGTGCAGCTTACACACTTTGGGGCCATGCAGGATGCTTTGGTGGGGTTAGCATTGCTTTTAGCTTAGGATGTGGAGGTGCATTGTGGGTGTTATAGGCCATTGTGTTTCCTTGTAGGGGTAGGTGGCTGTGCACAGGGGGAGGGATGTGGGCCTGTTAGTGGCTTTGTGGGATTGCAGGGGGAGTGGATTCAGTGCCTGTGGCCTGGGTGGGGTAGTGGTCCTGGTGGGTGTTGGAGGGGTGGGGTGGTGCATGGATTACAGGTGTGATGGATATGGGGTAAATGTAAACGACTTAACCGAGTCCATTCTGCCATTGAGTCCAGTGAGGCCTTCAAGGTGCAGGATGGCCAGTACCTTTTCTTCCCAGTCAGTGTAGTCTGTGGTGTTGGTGGAGGTCTTCCTCCAGTCTTCTGGACTGCAATGTGGTGCCTGGATGCCATGGCCCTGACCTTCCCCCGCAGGTCGTTCCATCTCTTGCGGACGTCGTCCCTGGTGCGTGGATGGTGTCCCACTGCATTGACCCTGTTGACAATTGTCTGCCATAGCCCCATCTTCCTGGCGATGGGTGTGTGCTGCACCTGAGCCCTGAATAATTGTGGCTCGACCTTCAGGATCTCATCCACCAGGGTCCTTCGCTCCCTTTCTGTGAAGCATGGGTGTTTGGGGGGTGCCATGATGAGTGTTGTGTATGGTGTCTGGTGTGGATCTCGTGAGGGTGCTATTCTGTGGTTGGGTGTGAGTATCGTGGATTGTGGCGTTCGGTGTCTGCTTCTGGTGATCTCTATCTTCATTGGCCTACTTTCATTGCAAAGGATTGTGGGGTGTGTCTGTGAGTGTTTTATGGTGTTGTGGATGTGTGTCAGGTGTGTGGGTTTCTAACTTCTCCAATGTGTGCCTTTCTTACTGTTGGCTCGACTTGCCGCCCGTGGAAGTCTGCACCGCCAATGGTCGTTCAGCTTCCACTGAACGCCATGGTGATTTGTGCATCATTATTTAGAGGGTGGGGTGTGGGTGTGCTCGGTGGTGGCGGAGTGGGAGGTCCAGCAATTCCACCGACAAGTTCCTGGCGGAGACTGGTGGACTGGTGACTTTTGTTGAAATCCGTTTTTTGGTTCATTATATGGCGGGTTTCTGTTCACCGCCAATGGCGGTCTTCTGTTCACCGTTGCCACGGAGGTCAGCGGTGTTTACCGCCGTGTTCATAATGACCACCCAAGAAGGCAATCTCTTCTTGGATCTCAGGGGTGGGAGCTCTAGATAGTTTCTTGTAATATTGTGTGTCGCTCAATAGGTGTAGGCACTCATCTTTATACATTGTATACAACATGATCACACTAGCTCCACTCTTGTCTGCTGGTTTAATCCCAATGGTTGCGTCTGATTTAAAACTTTGAAGGGCTGCTAATTGTTGTGTGCTGGTGTTGTGAAATATGTGAGTTTGTACATGTTGCAAGTTGCCAATCTTGAGACTAACTGATTTCTTGAAAGCCGAAACTTCTGGTGGCATTTGACAGGTTGGGGGGGGGGGGGAATTGATTTCGGACATAGGCCTGTGTTCCTGTCAACCCCAGTGTTAGAGATGGGATGTTCTCAGAAAAAAGTTTGTAATCAAACTTTTCGAAAGAACTCTGAAAGTTTGGTTCTTAGATTGAAATATCTATTTTTGGGGATGGGACAACGACCAGTCCCTTATCTAATGCTCTTGTTTCTACTTCGTCTAGGCTCCTGTTATTCAGGTTGATGACAGTACTGTCATTGATGGACATATCTTGCTGGTCCTGGGAGCATGCTCTTTCGATAGCTCAATTTCTGGGGTCTCTTCCCTTAATTTCCAGTTGACTCCCTTCTTTCTCCCTCTTCCCCTTCCTTGGCCGCTTTCTAAAAAGGGAATGTTGGTATATGTCCAGGGGGCAGGGGTATGTAGGTGTCTGGAAATGAGGTGGTCCAAATGGTGGGTTCCACCCCCAATTCTGATTGTTTATTGGGGGAAAGAGGACACTGTTGGTGGTTGGTTCCAGTGACTCCGTTGGAAACCTCGCCGTCCTAGTCTCTGAGTGACTTGGAAAGAATCACTGTTGGAGTCGGAGTTGGTGTTTCTTCCCTGAGAATAGATCAGAGGAATTATTGGATTTTGGGACATAGTCTTCCTAGGTAAAGGGATAGACTTTCTCGTGTGAGAATGTGTGTACGTTTTTTTTTAATTTTAGAACCTTTTGTTGTGTTAAGGAGTCATGAATTCATTGATGGTCTTGTTGGTTTCTTCTAACTTCTTTTTGGAAGATATTGTGGTTAGTCCGGATTTTAAATTGTTTTAGCTGTTTTTTATCCGAATCAACACGGCCTCAGACAACCTTTCTGCTGTTTTTAGGATCAAGACTAGCCAGAGTCGTGTGCAAGAGATACTGATGGAAATCTGAGAGCCAGTTATGGAATTTTCATAGTCTCAGAAGTGATAAAAGCTTCATGGCTTCAAAGAGTCTTTTCTGCCCAAGTAGCCAAATTTGTTGCTCTTACCAGAGCATGCTTTGCCTCTGATTAGCTCAAAGAGACTGTTTTTACTGACAGCCAGTATGGGTTTGGAATGGTTCATGACTTTGGACCATTGTGGTCCCAGAGAGGGTTCATGACCTCTTCTGGATTACCTATCCAAAATGGCGACAGAGTTTACCAATTGTTGGAAGCATTACAGTTACCTGTGAAAATTGCAGTTGTTAAATGTGCAGCACATCAAAAGTCAAATTTTTACATCTTGTTAGGCAATGCCTATGCTGCCCAAGTGGCATGTTATAGTGCATTCCCTGGTACATCCTTTAATGAGGAATGGAGCTATGGAAGCAGCACCAGTGAGACAAATCAACATTTCTTTATGACACAAATTGATACTTGGAAGGAAATCAAAAGATTACAGGAAGAAAGTAGAGGTTGGAGTAAAGCAGGGTGTGTTCAGAGAGAGGAAGACAATGTTTGGGTTTCCAGTGAGGGAAATGCAGTTTTGCCCAAAGGTTTGTTGTTCCCAATGGCAAGGTATTAACATTGACAAGCACATATAGGCAGAGACACAAAGATCAGGACATTTAGACAAACATGGTACAACCCCCGATTTAGACTGATTGCTGAAGCAGTGTGCCACAGATGTGTAACATGTCAACAAATGAATGTAGGGAAATGCACTGTGGTAAACCTGAGTCACATAGGTAGATCAGGAGATAATTTCAACAGAATGCAACTTGATTTCATTGAAATGTCTGTATGTAATGGATTGAGATATGTTTTGATGGTGGTGTGTGTTTCCTCACATTGGGTGGAAGCTTACCCAGCTCACAGAAGATAGCTTTACAGTTGCAAAGATGCTTTTGAGAGAATTGATTTGTATTTCCAACTTCTTTGGAATCAGACCGGGGAACTGACTTTAATAATAAAAATATAAAATTGTTGTGTGCAGCTTTACAAATTGAGCAAAGATTGCACTGCTGTTACAGGCCTGAAGCCTCAGGATTAGTTGAGCAGATGAAAGGAACTTTAAAATCTCGACTGGCAAGTGTGTGTGCATCCACAACATTGAAATGGCCGGATGCCTTGCCTCTTGCCCTGATGAGCATGCTCAGCACAACCCACAGAAAGACAGGATTGTCCCCTCATGAAATCATTATGAGGTGTGCTATGAGGTTGCCAGCTGTGCCTCCAAATGTACTTGTGAAAATTGCAGATGACTTAGTACTGGACTATAACAAAGGACTAGGCGATGAGGTTCATTCTTTGTCTCGCCAGGTTGGAGAAGCAACTGCTCCACCATCAGAAGAACAGTGCCATGACCTGAGTCCTGGAAACTGGGTTCTGCTGAAGAAGCATGTCAGAAAGTCATGCTTAGAGCAGCGTAGGAAAGGCCCGACGCCCGGGACATCTTGTTTGGGGTCAAGGGCAACAAGTTTTTATGTTTACTTTGTCCTTGGGACAAGTAGGCCCAACCCTCTGCAGCACAAACCCTTTGGCTGCCTGTTTACAGAGAGTGGAACTCTCTGCAGTTGAGGTAATGTGTTTCCAAAAGATAATGCTGTTCGAACTTGTATTTATGGTTCATTATTTGAAAGCCTTCATTATTAGGGTGAGTGCTGTAAATAAATGTTTTAAGGTCACACTTCACTACTGACGTTGATTCCAGTACCAAAAAAAAAAAAAACGTGTATACACGTTTGAAAAGTTTAGGCTATGAGGCTAAGTATAATGCTCCCAGAATGCTCTCTGATTAGATGCAAATGAAGTGTCATTTAGTAAAATGTGTTGATGCATGCTAGTATTTCCCAAAAATATTTCTAATGGAAAATCAGTGTAACCATTTTCAACACGATTATGGGAAGCATGAAAATAAACAAACACTGACAAAGCCAACTGATCTGACATATTTTTATAAGTCTTTTAGTTTCATCAATGCGTGTCTTGTTTTGACATGGCTTTTGTAACACTTTTTATTGTTGTGGGAGCTACCAGGCCCTCAACATTGTAACAAACCCTGGCAAAAAAAAAAAAAAAAAGGTTTTGAACTCCAAAAGCACACGTTGCCACCAGTGGCATAGCAAAGGCTCAGCAGCCACCATCCAGGGGGCCACTTCAGCACAGCATCTGCCCTGAGTGAGTCTGGAGAGGGGGCTCCTCCATGTTCTTTGCAAAGGGGCACCCTCCAGTTTTGTTACGTCACTGATTGCCACTGTAGTTCCTGACACTGAACAAAACTACTTTGTGTGCCAATATGCTCCTTGTGGAAGAGCAGAATGCGATCACTCACAGTAAAGCCAGCCGAAAGAGAGAGAAATAGAAGTTTAATAAAAACAAAATGTCTTTGTTAACACCAGACCTAATTAGGGACCAAGACCCACATGTAGGTCGCTTTTTGCATGTCGCAAACAGCGACTTTCGCTGTTTGCGACGTGCAAAAAGCACATTGCGATGCACAAACCCAGTTTTGCGATTCGCTAACCTGGTTATAGAATCGCGAAACGGGTTTGCGACTCGGAATTAGGAAGGGGTGTTCCCTTCCTAATTGCGACTCGCAGTGCAATGTAGGATTGTTTCGTGACCGCGAACGCGCGCGCAAACCAATCGCAGTTTGCACCCATTTCAAATGGGTGCTAACACTTTTGCAAAAGGGAAGGGGTCCCCATGGGACCCCTTCCCCATTTTGAATGTCACTGTAAACATTTTTTCAGGGTAGGCAGTGGTCCTGTGGACCACTGCCTGCCCTGAAAAAATGAAACGATAACGTTTCATTTTTCGTTTTTGTAATGCATCTCGTTTTCCTTTAAGGAAAACGGGCTTCATTACAAAAAAAAACTGCTTTATTGAAAAGCAGTCACAGACACGGTGGTCTGCTGTCTCTAGCAGGCCACCATCCCTGTGAGGGCTGCCATTCGCAAAGGGGTTGCAAAGTGCGACCCACCTCATGATTATTCATGAGGTGGGCATTTGTGAAGCCCTTGCGAATCACAGATGGTGTCAGGGACACCATCCTACATTCGGATTTGCGACTCGAAAATTAAGAGTCACTCTGACTCACAATTTGCGGGTCGCAAATCTGAACCTACCTACATGTTGCCCCAAATTCTTTAAGAAAGTCACAAAAGTGCACCCATGGTATATGTCGTACCCCTATAAAATATTTGTGAACTGTATTTTAGCATGGGTAAATACGATGTGTAGATTTGCTCATGTGAAAATCTATTGAGCATTTGCAAGTTAATTTTCCCTCCAGCCACTTTCTTCCCAACCCTGGAAGAAGTTCTAATTCTGCCATTGTCAGGAGTAAATGTCCAACCTTTCTTCTTATGGGAAAATATTAGAGAGAAGCTGGTGAAAATCTTTAAAACATGCAGGTTAGTAGGTTTGCAGACTCAAAGGCATTCCAGCCCTGGAACTATTGCTTACTGCTTCCTCCAGCCCCAGTATGCAGATCTGCAGAAAGGTGGAAAAATAAGGAAATTGCTACAGTAGGGATTGAAACTGCAAGTATTCAAGCCCTACTATGGTAGTAGCCCTGGCATAATCAGAGAGGCTATTATCAGCTCTTACATAATGAGACTGCTGCCATAATTTGTCGCCACACTACATGGCACCAAAGGGACAAGTAGATCTTTTTACAGGACAAGTAGATTTGAGAAGCAACCTGTCCCCTGGACAAGTAGATATTTTAATAAATTCCACACCCCTGAAAGGACCCTAGCAGGTTATTTTAGTAACCACTACAGCTGTGAAGCGTGCTGGTCTTCCGAACTGGGTTCATTTGAGCCATACATGCAAAGTTCCAAGTCCTCTTCATGATACAGTGCCTGTTCCTCAATGGTCAGATACAGTGAGAAAAGAGGTCCAGGTTAGCCAAGCTTTGAGGACTCAACAAGTGGCTATCGCAGAACATGCACAGTTTGGTGAAACTCTGAGCATGTCAAAAGCAATCAAAGGTGCAACAGGGCCAAGTCAAAGTCATCAACCCCTGCTAGCTCAGAGAAAGTTGAAATCCTGGTTGTGCCTGAGAAAAGAATTGTGGTTCGAGACCAGTAGCCCGCAAAAAGTCCAGAACCAGAGGTAAATGTGCTGTCTACTATTGCTGAAGAAACTGATCAGAGTGACAGTGAAGGTTGTGCAGCAAGGAGGTCAAAAAGAAAAAGAGTGCTCAGTCAAAAATGCTCAGCTCCTGAATGGACTTATTTTGCAGCTAATGATTGGGAGAAGGAGTTCATTATATTTTGTACTGACAATTCAAATCCAGCTAAACATTCTGGAACTTGAAATTCTGAAATTCCTTTAGAACTGAACTATGAATTTTCATTGCTGCTTCTTGATGAACAGAGACATTATTTGCTGGAAATGCTAATCAGTGATTATCAGATGGTCTATTATTGGAGATATTTAAACATTTAGTAGTGATTTAGAACATTTGCAAGTAGAAAATCATGATGAACTTTCTAGAAGATCAAGAACTTTCTAAATAAATGCAGTGATTTCTGAGAAGAGAATTTTTGATGTTTGCCTTACTCACACAAAAAAGACTCTGTAAATTAATTAAGAACCACTTTAGTATTTTTTTATTTTTGGTCCAAATCTAGACAAGCCATGAAATCTGATCAAGGTAAACGGAGTAAATGTAAGTATGTGTGTAGGATTAGCAACAGCATATGGGGTTGTGAGCATTTTATTGACAGTTGGAATGAGTCAGACAATGAAAGAAGAAACTGAAAGCAGAATTACACTAATGCTAGGAGATCCGAGTACAGAACAAGACCCTGTATATGAAGTTGAGAGAATGCTTCACATTGATGACTCAAAAGCAGATTTATCTTCTAATGTATATTACATGCTATTGTATGAATGTGTTGAAACTATGGAGGTGTGTGATTGTTATGTTTGTACCCAGATTCCTCAATCATTTCAGTAAGGAATCATTTATCACAGCTTGCTACGAACATATGGAATTTCTTGCAGCTTGTTACTAGCATGTTGTATAAACAGGAGAAATGTTAGAAATGGGGTTTCTAGTTGGCAATCGCTTTGAACCCTGTCCAAGTAGGGACCCTCACTCTAGTCAGGATAAGGGAGATACTTGCTCAGATAACCCCTGTTCACCCCCATGGTAGCTTGGCACTAGCAGTCAGGCTTATTGCAGAAGCAATATGTAAAGCATTTGCACATAACACACAGTAATAAGTGGAAACACTACAAAAGGACACCACATCAGTTTTAGAAAAATAGCCAATATTTATCTCTGTAAAACAAGACCAAAACGATACAAATCCGACATACAGTAATACAGATATTATTTTGCAAGATTTAACTTAAAAATACAGTTCCTTGAAGTCAGTAGCTCCACCTGGGGCTATCACGGCATCGTGATCAACAAAACCAACAGTTCAGGCCAGCTACTGTGTTGAAAAGACCCGCAAACAATACCTTGGATTTTCAGGACATTGTGATACTTGTGGTGAGCTCTGGGGAGCGACGTCACTGACGTCACGGTGTCGGTTACGAAGTCAGTGCGGGAGTCGTCGGGCCCTAGAAGTCACACACGCTATAGATTGAACTCTGGGCTGATGAAGTCAGGAGCACTGGTGTGGATGGTGTTGGGGCCGAAGTGCGAAGCGGGACAATGCGACATGCAGTGCCCACAGGTCACAGTGCAGGCAACAGAGTTGTTGTTGCTGAAGCAACGTCATCGGTAGGCCAAGGTCAGCGGTGCGCACAGGATGGCTCCGGGCAACGTCTACAGGTCGAGGTGCAGACAGGGACATCTATTGACAACACTGGAGTTGAGGGTGCTGTCGTCGGTGGACCGGGGCTGTGGTGCAGGACGGGGATGTGCTTCGTGCTCCTCACGAGTGGTGTCCACAGGCCACGGTGCAGGTGCGGCATGGTGTCTGCAGGAGCATCGTTGATGGGGACGCCCAGGCTGCGGTGTGAGCAGGCGATGCCGGAGTGCGTGGCCCACAGGTCACGGTGTGAGCAGCGGCTTGGTGAAATTGTCCAATGACAGTGTCAGTGAGACAAGGGTCACGGCGCAAAGTGGGGAAGTGAGGCTCCATGCGGCATCAGCAGGTTATGGTGCAGGCCAGCGGCTTCGTTGACGGCATTGTTGTAGGTTTTCTTATTTTACAGCCCAGAACACACAGTTCCCAGTGCTGCAGGTCGAGGAAACTGACGTTTTTGGTGTCCCAGAGACTTCCAACAGGAAGCAAGCTCTGCTCCAAGCCCTTGGATAATTTTCTCAAGCAGGACACAGAGCAAAGTTCACCCTTTGCTCTCTTTTAAGGTAGAAGCAGAAACTGCAGGCAAATCCAGCAAAGCAACACAGCAAAGGGACAGTACCACTCCTCCAGCTCTTCTCCTTGGCAGCGGTTCCTCTTGATTCCAGAAAGATTCTAAAAGTCTGGGGTTTTGGGTCCACTACTTATACCCCTTTCTGCCTTTGAAATTGGCAAACTTCAAAGGAAAGGCGCAGTTGTTTGCAAGATCCTTCCTTGTCAAGGCCAGGCAGCAGACGCACACCAGGGGGTTGGACACGGCATTGTGTGAGGGCAGGCACAGCCCTTTAAGGTGTGAGTGACCACCCCTCCCTCCACTCTAGCTCAGATGGCTCATCAAGATATGCAGGCTACACCCTAGGTCCCTTTGTGTCACTATTGAGAGGGAATCCACAACAGCCAAACTTTCAAACTGACTCAGATGGGGAATCCACAAACAGGCAGAGTCACGGAATGGCTTAAGCAAGAAAATGCCTACTTTCTAAAAGTGGCATTTTCAAACTAATAATCTAAAAACCAACTTCACTAAAAGATGTATTTTTAAATTGTGAGTCCAGAGACCCTAAACTCCATATTTCTATCTGCTCTCAAAGGAAAGCTGCACTTCAAGAATATTTAAAGACAGCCTCTATGTTAAACTATGAGAGAGATAGGCCTTACAACAGTGAAAACTGAATTTGGCAGTATTTCACTGTCAGGACATGTAAAACACATCAGTACATGTCCCACCTTTAACATACACTGCTCACTGCCCAAGGGGCCACCTAGGGCCTACTATAGGGGAGCCTTACATGTCTAAAAAGGGAAGGCTTAGGCCTGGCAAGTGGGTACACTTACCAAGTCGAATTGGCAGTTTAAAACTACACACATAGACACTGCAGTGGCAGGTCTGTGCCATGTTTACAGGGTTACTAATGTGGGTGGCAGAACCAGTGCTGCAGGCCCACTAGTAGCTTTTGATTTACAGGCCCAGGGTACCTCTAGTGCACTTTACTAGGGTCTTACTAGTAAATCAGATATGTCAATCATGGATAAACCAATCAACAGTACAATTTACACAAAAAATCATATGCACTTTGGCACTGGTTAGCAGTGGTAATGTTCCCAGAGTCCTAAAGCCAACAAAAATTGGTCAGAAAAAATAGGAGAAAGGAGACGAAAAGATTTGGGATGATCCTGAAAAATAAGCCAGGTGCAACACAGGAGTATATAGTTCTCTTCTAATTATGATTTAGTGTTTTCTCTTGTGCCTGTTAATCAGCACCTGAGTAGTATTGCTAAAGGAAAAAACATTGACATTGTGGGGGGTTTCTTTGAACTGACCCTGATATTCGGAACCGCATATGTACACACAAAAACATTTAATATGCATTCTTACACCGATAGAAAGGGAGTTCATTGGTCAAGTAGATGACAGAAGAAAAGCAATGAAAACAAAAATAGAAAAAGGAGTAGTGGCAAAAAGATGCTGCACATATTCCATGCAGCAATACACAAGGACACTTAGCTTTAGACTGGCAACACAAAGGTAAACTGTGTGTATATATAGACCTAAATCAAAAACAAACACACATTTTGTAAATAGTAGTGAATGTAGACATTTATCTTTGTTTAAGAATGTTTGGACTCTCATTTTGAATACCAAGTGTTTATTTTATTTGTGGAAAGAATGTCCATTACAAGCTGCCGAAAGGCTGACATGGTACATATTACATGGGGATAGAAATTCCGAAAATTTTTCATGAGGACAATTTTGACAGTCCAGTCTGGAAAGAGACAACAAATTCCTGAGTGAGGAGAGGAGCTAGTGCAGCAGAGATTACAGGAGATATTTTTGGTGCCATTGTTTCATCAGTTGGTGTGATCTTGAATGATATCAAGATTAGAAAGTTGTCAACAATTCAGATAAAATGTCTACTGACCATGATGGAGCCATACTTTCAATGGATATAGAGACGGTTGCTGTGAGATTAGTGGTTCTGCAAAATCGTCTTGCGTTAGACATATTATTGGCAAAGGAGGGACGAGTCTGTAAAGTTTTACAGGTGCAACATTGTTGCGCATACAAACCTGACAATAGTAAGGAGACAAAGAAGATTATGTCTAACATTACATACCTGAAAAATGACGTGAAAGGGCTGATTTTCACTAGTGCATGGGAGGCAATGGGTAATGGGTTATCAGCCATTGGAAAGTGGTTTGGAAACCTGGGAAAAGGAGTAGTACGAATGTTCTTGAGACCAGTGTTGATTGTGTCTTTGTGTGCCTTCGTTGCACTTGGATTTTATAGGAGGGAAAAGATAGAAATGGAGAAGTCGAGGAGTGTTTATTAAACAAAACTTGAAGAAAATTGAGAATTACAGTGGACCTTATCATAAACAGACATCAAGACTTTGAGTTGTCTCTTTGAAATTATAGTGTCCTTTTGTGACGGCATCGATTGCTGTCAATGGAGGGACTGTTGGAGCATAAAATTTAGCAATGCTTTAAGTGACCCAGACGTCAGCAGAAGGCGACAAATGATGCTTTATGTTTAACAGCCTAATGTGGAAAGCTGCATTATCACATATTTTAAAAGTGTTCATGTTTCCATTTGTAGTGGCCACAATTGTGCCCAATGGATTTAATAATGTGCTAACGAAAAATAAAAGATGTCAAAGTGTATTTTAGACACTGGATTAACTGCTAGTAACAAAACAAATTAGCATTTTTAATGTTTAATATGTGATTTATGAGTTTAAATAGATGTGTGCATAAAAATAAATGCACTTCTCTGTCATATCTAATGTGATGCATTAACAAGTTTTGCAATTTATAATAAAACGTTTTAGTTATTCTGATGGTACGTTATTAATGTTGAATTTATGTTTGCATATTACATGTGGCTTATCAGCAAGTATATTAAACCATTCATATTCCTTCTGTTAGCATATCTAGGCCTGCAGAGCTTGTATTTGCAATCATGTAAAAGTGATGGATCATTGTTCTTTCCAACGTCAGTTTTTCCCTAGGACCTGTTACCATGGAATGCTTTGGAATAGTAATAGGGTTCTTTGTTCAATTACACAGAGACTTTGGCCCTCATTACAACCTTCCCGCCAAGGTTTTACCGCCGAGCGGCCGCCAATGCAGCCGCAATCCTGCCGGCCGCATTATGAGATCCCCGCTGGGCCAGTGGGGATGTCGGCCGTAACATGGGAGCCGGCTCCTAAATGAGCCGGCGGTGTTGCGGCCGTGTGACTGGTGCAGCTGCGATTAAAACCGCTGGGACAACCATGCCGGGAAACCGCCGGTCCCGGCGGTGCGACCGCGGCGCTACCGCTGCAGTCATAATTCACCAGATTGTACCGCCAGCCTGCTGGCGGTACAATCGCTGAAACAGCCCTGGCGGTCTTTGACCGCCAGGGTTGTAATGAGGCCCTTTTAGTTTAGTGACCTTGGTCTGTAAAATTGAGGCCTGTGGACTTAACGTAAAAAACATTCTTTCATCTGACATGTGGATTCACATGGGACTGAGACAAGACTATTGCACACCATGGGAAGAATTTCGATTGTTGCAAGTGACAGTAAATTGTAACCGACTGTTTGGATTCACATGGAAGGAGGAGATGACTTCAGACCAAACCTGATAAAATGCCGGACTGTTGCAACCTAAAGACGAATCGATTTGTGAATGGACATTGCCCCCTTTGTGTGATGTGGACTGTCTTATCCAGGTGATTGGTTGACACCTGTTCGGTATAAGTCAATAAGGACGCTCAATTAAGGACGATGTTCAGGAAGTAAAATATAAACAAGTTGAATACTTCAGATAAGCTTTGATTTGCTGCACACCAAAATGCATGTTTCAATTACTGCAGCAGGCTCACACTACGATGTTCAGAAAGCAAAATATAAACGAGCTGAATACTTCAGATTATAAACACAGTGCAAGCATAATAATCAATCATAATAATAGAGCAGAGAAACAAAGGCCTTTCATCCCTGGGTGGAACTTAACTTAGTCCACGAAATGCAGGGAAGCCCTCTACCACCCACTTGGACCTCTCTCCCCCTCGAGCGTCACGGTTTCTGAACAGCACAACAGGGAGGCAGCGCTGGGTCTGAAGATGACATTTTTCACAACTCCATCTGCGAGCTTCAATTCCCTCACCCACCTTTCAGTGCCTAAATGACCGGAAGCTTGGATTCTATCCCCTTCCAGCATTTTCTAGCTATGTTATCAGCACATGTCTCTTGGCTGCTCTGCCATTCCCTGGCCATTGTTTTCATTCCATCTTTTACTGTGGTCTCATTCTCAAGGTTGAGACTGAATCTCCTTCACAACCTGTTTCTTACACATGCAGCTGCGAATAAGTTTATCTACGGAATGTCATAAAAAAAAAAAACAAGCTTGAAAGCGAACATCGTGAACGTTTCCACGTTGCTCTGGCTTCAGCAGGCATCACACGCTCATGTCTTCCGCACCTTTCCCTATACTGATCATGGGCCAACTGAAGTGACCAATCAATATGCTTTAGTTGTTTTAGTAGGAACAGACTTTACAAGTTTTAGTTAGTCTTCCTTTGGCTCTTGATTCTGCTAGACACTGTTCAGCTCTTTCTGCACTTCTTGATGCTGCGACTGACTGGACTTTGCTGATGATACTGATGCTTGGCTGACAAAGAATCCTGGAATGTTGACCGTAGGATAGGTATTTCTCCTTTCTGAATGCTATTTCCCCTGACATGTCCCTTTTTCTAGAACAGAAGCTAGCATGCAGACACTCACTTTATTTTTATTTTGTAGCTAGTATTATGTAATCCGAGATATATTCTTCTCCAAATTATTTTTGCCTCTCTTTTGTATTTGCCTGCAAGTGTTAGCCTGTTCCCACACATGGATGTCTTAATTTGGTTAGCTGTAGGGACAACCTATGTCCAACACCCTAATTGTGTACTCAGCTAACTTGTGTTGATAAATGCTAATACAGTCTGATTTGAGATATGTCTCTGTTGCCCCAATTGTTCCTTTAATGATATGTGTTATTCTGCCTGAATGCTTGTGTTGATGCTATTTCGATTAAACTTGTTTCACCATTTTAGGCAGCCAATGGTGTGGATATATCTTTAATTGGTTTTGTGCACAGTTTACATGACTTTAGCTTTGTGGTTATATATTTTATAAAGCTTTGAAACTTTTTATTGATTGGAGTTTTCCTTCATTGACCACATGGGTCATGGTGTCTAAATTGATGAACTTGTAATTGTATTTATGTAGTGCTTACTACCCCTGACGAGGCAACAAAGCGATTTTTGGTGAGTAGCACACTACTCTGGAACCCAAAGGGATTAGTGTGGATTAGTATAGGAGAATAGGAGTACAATATTAGTTTTAGCATAGGTAGGTATGATTTAATTTGAGTGGGGGTCGTGAGCCATTAGGTGCATTGAATAGAATAATGGAGGTATAGAAGAGAGAAGAATACAGAAGTGTTAATTGGGAGATCATAGTAGTAAGATGAGGATTGGGATGAGTAAAGGAGAGATGGAGGGGGGAAGAGCCTGAAGAAAGATTGGGGAGATCATTGCACTAAAATGGCGTTTAGGGTGAGTTAAAGGAGAGATAAATGTGGGAGAATGTAGTAGGGTTGTTTGGGAGATCATATTAGTAAACTGAGGTTTGGGGTGAGCCAGGAGGAGTAGAGGAAAGAAGAGTCTAGGAAGGGTTATTTAAGAGATCACAGTAGTAAATGGGTTTGGGATGAGTCCGAGTGGAGATAGAGGATAGATTGATAGAGGTACTGGATGATGGTGACACAGATTAAAGCTTTCAAGAGAGTTGTTTTCCTAAACGTCATAAATAAATAGAAACGTGATTATATAGTAAAGGAATATATGAATAAATAATATAATATATTGAGATTTAAGTTGTGTAGTATAAACACAGACTTTTAAGAAGTACAGTGTTTGAAGTTAATGTATTTGTGTACTTTTATAACATTATTTTATCTTTCCTCAATATTCCAATATTGAAATGGTTGTAGACAAATAGTTAAGATAACATTTACCTATTGCAATAGATAACATAAAAACAGAGACTTTCAAACATCTAATCAAACAACTCATAAAAAAACTAAGCAATGACCTATGAACATATTAAGAAAAGATTAATATACACATATATACATACACACACATATAATACCATATATATTCATGCATACATTGACACATATATACATTTAACCGTAAGTAAAATATACATTTGTTACAATAGGAGTGAAGAGGATGTATATATTTTAAGAAAACATAATTATACATAGTTGTACAAAGAAATACACATATTTAGAATTTAGTGAAAATATAAATGTTTACATATATAGGAATATGCAGTCCATTGTTGTTTGAATATGGTGGTTATGTAGGAAAGAGCCAACTCTTGAGTAGTCTTCTGAAGATAAGATAGTTATCTGTGGATCTTATGTTTGGGGGTAATGAATTCCATAGTTTGGTTGCTTGAACAGAGAAGATATACCACCTATTATCTTTTTCTATTTGGTGGTCTTCTGAGGCAGGGTGCTAATCTTGAGCGGATGTTTTTTGTTGATTGTATTTGGTGATTTTAT
This sequence comes from Pleurodeles waltl, assembly GCF_031143425.1. NCBI lineage: Eukaryota > Metazoa > Chordata > Amphibia > Caudata > Salamandridae > Pleurodeles > Pleurodeles waltl. The sequence continues at coordinate 1,594,842,315 of NC_090444.1, forward strand.
TCCTGATGGAAAGAGGTCCTGCCCCATGTATTGCTCTGTGGGTGATAAAAAGCAGCTTAAAGATGGATCTTCTGACAACCGGTAACCAATGTAGGGCCCTCAAGGCAGGGGAGATGTTGGCCTGTGGTTTTACATGTAGGAGTAGTCTTGCAGCAGAGTTCTGATAGCGTTGTATTTTTGCCATATTAGATAGAGGGGATCCATGGTAGAGGCCATTGGCGTAGTCCAGTTTAGATAGTACAAAAGAGATAGTAGCCTAGACCTTGGGTGGAAATCTCAGGTGGGGGAAGATGTGTTGCAGAGTATTTGTGGTGATAAAGCTTGCTCTTGTTAATTTGTCCACTTGAGCATTCACTGTTAACTTGGAGTCAATGGTAGTTCCAAGGTTTCTAACTTCCTTAGATACTTTAGGACGGGGTCCCAGGCGCAGAGTGGGTCATCATTTTTCAAATCACCACATGTGAATATTTCTGTTTTGGCGCATTCAGTTTTAGATGGCTCAATGTCAACACTAACACACCTCCACGCTACAGTGCTAACAAATAAAATGGTATTTTGCTGACCTCGACTACGGATGTCATAAAAATAAAGTATGATGTTTTTGTCTAAGTATGTGCGATAGTTTCTCAAGGTGATATCAACAGTGGGAAGAGTGCAGGGTTCTGTTAATGTTATCACATGTACTAGGAGGCAGTTCTTACATGCAGGATCTACAATATACTAAACCAGAAAATCTTTCTTGAATTTGCTTTCCAATCAGTCTCTAATCAGCAAAGTTTTTTTTTTTTTTTTTTTTTAATCGTCACCAACTAGAATAGAGGATCTTTTTGGTTTGCCTCTGTCAGGTTTTCTGTGTGGAAGTGCGGGCAGATGGAATGGAACAGGCTGCAGGAGGCTGGATGTGTATTCCATCTAGTAAACAACCAGGGGGCATCTCAGAGACGATACCAGGGGTTGCCATCTGTAGCAGGAAACATCAACAGGGACTGAACCGCATGTAGGGAAAACACAATTTCTTCTTCACATCAGATGTTCACAAATTAAATGAGGTTCATATTGGGCCAGAGATTGGAGTATTCAGCATAGGCTGCCCCTCACAAATGTTCAGAAGGATTATTGAAAACAAACCTAATTATGTATTTTTACATTAAAGACAAAGCAAATTACCAGAAGTCCCAAAGTAAAATGCAGAAGAAAGATGGGAAAAGGCTTCTCCTGACTTTGGTAATATAGAAAAATTGGTTTGTCTAACAGAAAGGCTGGAAATTGGAACAAATCTAGGTTCAGGGATGTGGAATTCCTATCGCCCGACGCCTGGGACATCTTGTTTGGGGTCAAGGGCAACAAGTTTTTATGTTTACTTTGTCCTTGGGACAAGTAGGCCCAACCCTCTGCAGCACACACCCTTTGGCTGCCTGTTTACAGAGAGTGGAACTCTCTGCAGTTGAGGTAATGTGTTTCCAAAGGATAATGCTGTTCGAACTTGTATTTATGGTTCATTATTTGAAAACCTTCATTATTAGGGTGAGTGCTGTAAATAAATGTTTTAAGGTCACACTTCACTACTAACGTTGGTTCCAGTACAAAAAAAAAAACGTGTATACACATGTTTGAAAAGTTTAGGCTATGAGGCTAAGTATAATGCTCCCAGAATGCTCTCTGATTAGATGCAAATGAAGTGTCATTTAGTAAAACGTTTTGATGCATGCTAGTATTTCCCAAAAATATTTCTAATGGAAAATCAGTGTAACCATTTTCAACACGATTATGGGAAGCATGAAAATAAACAAACACTGACAAAGCCAACTGATCTGACATATTTTTATAAGTCTTTTAGTTCCATCAATGCGTGTCTTGTTTTGACATGGCTTTTGTAACACTTTATTGTTGTGGGAGCTACCAGGCCCTCAACATTGTAACAAACACTGGCAAAAAAAAACCAAAACGTTTTTGAACTCTAAAAGCACACGTTGCCACCAGTGGCATAACAAAGGCCCCACAGCCGCCCTCCAGGTGGCCCCTTCAGCACAGCACCTGCCCTGAGTGAGTCTGGAGAGGGGGCTCCTCCATGTTCTTTGCAAAGGGGCACCCTCCAGTTTCGTTATGTCACTGATTGCCACTGTAGTTCCTGACACTGAACAAAACTACTTTGTGTGTCAATATGCTCCTTGTGGAAGAGAAGAATGCGATCACTCACAGTAAAGCCAGCCGAAAGAGAGAGAAATAGAAGTTTAATAAAAACAAAATGTCTTTGTTAACACCAGACCTAATTAGGGACCAAGACCCACATGTAGGTAGCTTTTTGCATGTCGCAAACAGCGACTTTCGCTGTTTGCGACGTGCAAAAAGCACATTGCTATGCACTAACCCAGTTTTGCGATTCGGTAACCTGGTTACCGAATCGCAAAACCAGTTTGCGACTCGCAATTAGGAAGGGGTGTTCCCTTCCTAATTGCGACTCGCAATGTAGGATTGTTTTGCGAACGCGGGTGCAAACCAATCGCAGTTTGCACCCATTTCAAATGGGTGCTAACACTTTCACAAAATGGAAGGGGTCCCCCTGGGATCCCTTCCCCATTGTGAATGTCACTGTAAACATTTTTTCAGAGCAGGCAGTGGCTCTGAAAAAATGAAACGAAAACGTTTCATTTTTCGTTTTTGTAATGCATCTCGTTTTCCTTTAAGGAAAACGGGCTGCATTACAAAAAAAAAAACTGCTTTATTGAAAAGCAGTCACAGACATGGTGGTCTGCTGTCTCCAGCAGGCCACCATCCCTGTGAGGCCGCCTTTCCTAAGGGGGTCGCAAATTGCGACCCACCTCATGATTATTCATGAGGTGTGCATTTGCGAAGCCCTTGCGAATCAAGGTTTGTGTCAGGGACACCATCCTACATTCGGATTTGCGACTCGCAATTTGCGGGTTGCAAATCTGAACCTACCTACATGTGGCTCCAAATTCTTAAAGAAAGTCACAAAAGTGCACCCATGGTATATGTCGTACCCCTATAAAATATTTGTGAACTGTATTTTAGCATGGGTAAATACGCATGTGTAGATTTGCTCATGTGAAAATCTATTGAGCATTTGCAAGTTCATTTTCCCTCCAGCCACTTTCTTCCCAACCCTGGAAGAAGTTCTAATTCTGCCATTGTCAGGAGTAAATGTCCAACCTTTCTTATTATGGGAAAATATTAGAGAGAAGCTGGTGAAAATCTTTAAAACATGCAGGTTAGTAGGTTTGCAGACTCAAAGGCATTCCAGCCCTGAAACTATTGCTCACTGCTTCCTCCAGACCCAGTATGCAGATCTGCAGAAAGGTGGAAAAATAAGGAAATTGCTACAGTAGGGATTGAAACTGCAAGTATTCAAGCCCTACTATGGTAGTAGCCCTGGCATAATCAGAGAGGCTATTATTAGAGCTCTTACATAATGAGATTGCTGCCATAATTTGGCGCCACACCACATGGCACCAAAGGGACAAGTAGATCTTTTTACAGGACAAGTAGATTTGAAAAGCAACCTGTCCCGTGGACAAGTAGATATTTTAATAAATTCCACACCCCTGAGGTTGGAGATTATCTTGGACTCTGGCACTTTCATCTTCCTTGGAGACCTGAACTTTCATCTAGAGGACCGTAATGACTTCAACTCAAATGCCCTCCTCAAAAGCCTTGAGGACCACGACCTTACTCAGTACGTCACCGAACCCACGCACACCCCCAGACACTTTCTGGACTCTATCTTCTCCACACAAAGCAACATCACGGTCACAAAAACCAACGTCCGTTCACCTGAACTGACCACACCCTTGTGAGTTTTAGCATCACCCTCCCGGACAGAGGAGACCCACCCCCTTGGGGAAAGCCGCCACTGCTGGGAGAACATCTTGAGAAGGACTAAGGTTCTACCCTCTACGCACCCCCCCACCCCCCCAACCATACTAGCAACCTTACGGAAGACAGCTAGAACTTCAGTGAATGGATCACCACCTGCACCAACACCCTGCCCCCCTCAAGTACAGCAAAAAAAACAAAATCATGAACACAAGCTAGCTGGTACACAGAAGAACTCAGGAAGGTGATGCAGCACTGTACGCAACTGCGAAGCAAGGGGCAAACGAGCCAAGACACCACAGAAAAGGATGTCCTCAAATCTGCCATGAGATGCTACCACAAGCAAGTGTGAAGAGGCCAAGAATACAGCCCACCCCAAATACATCTAAGACAGCAAAAACAGCAATAAAAAAAATATTTCGTATCATCAGAGAATTCACATTGCCCGAAGCCACCACCAGCAACATCCCCCGCCCATGAGACCATCTCTAGCTTCTTTTGGAACAAGATCACATCCATATATGACAACTTCACGCCTTAACCTGACCCCCTCAACCTTGCTGCCAGTCCTTGAATGTGAGCCAAAGAATGAACCTTGACCATGTGGGAAACCATCACCACAAACGAGACTGCCACAACCATGAAGACTATACTCCAGGGTTCAATCAGAACCATGCCTGCACAACACTTTCAACAAAGGTCTAACTACCATCAGTGAAATCCTAACTCCAATCCGAATGGTGCCATCAATGACGCCATCTTCACCAGAACCCTGGAAACAGGCAGCTGTCACAGACTTACTGAGGAAACCCTCGGTGGACCCTGCCAAACTCTCAAAAATCTGACAATCTCCCTCCTACCATGCCTGGTCAAAGTCTTAGAGAAACCTATCAATAGGAGAATTATGTTAATGTAAATTGTTGATGGTTCACTGCACTACTTACTGGGTCAAAAGATCTTGTGTTTGATTCCTGCGAAGGATGAAAATACATGCTAACAATCATTTAGGACAAGTTTGCATGTGGACAACCATGAGACAATGGGTCAACCCACTTCAGCCACTCACTTACCTCTGAGTGACTGCATTCTGTTCTTGCACCATCTGACAAACAATAACTACTTCCCTAGGTTCAATTTTACAAAAAGCAGTCACAAACAACAAACAAATTGCAAACCCAAGAGTAGGAAGCCAAAGCAAGACCTATTGTATTTAACCAAAGATTGTATGAGGACAGTGGAAGGAAAGGGCAGATAGCAACGTAGTGAAGAATACAGTAAATAATCATAGATCCACATGCAAACACACAGATTACAAAACCTTACGTTATTGGAACGCATGTGTTAAATGCGGTCTGTAGCGTTCAACTGATCACACAATAATGAATTAGTGTTGTACAATACTAATAAAATACAGAACTAAAAAATATTAACACTGCACCACTATTTAAAAAAATTATTTTATGGTTATGCGATAGCGACTAGATAGGTCTTCAGTGTGTTCTAGTATGGTGATACCACATGAAAATGAATATGTCTGTTTATCAAAAAGTCGTAGACAACACATAAAAAGACTAGAGTGTGCCCATAAATACCAGGTGACATCACAGCCACCACCGTTCTTTAACCCCTTGGTTAACGCTTACGTCCTGGGCAGCACCGCTCGGGTACACAGGAGATAACCCTTACGTCCAGATAGGGGCCCACGGGGGAAGCACTAGCGCTCCCCCATAGGGCCTGGCACACCCCTCCCCTGGGCAGGGATGGACCCTCACCCCCACTGAACCCCGTGGAGTCTGATGACATCAGCGTGCAATCGCACGCTGACCTCATCAGAGGCATGCCCCTCCGCGCTGGAAGCTCAGCTTCCAACACCGATCGGAGGAGAAATGCTTATGCATTTCTCCTCTGATCATGTGGAGGGGCCGAGAAAGACATCAAAAGAAAGGAAAGGCATTTCCTTTCCTTTGATGTCTTTCTCAGCATTTCTGCTGCCTGATCACGATGCGATCGGGCACCAGAAATGCCCACTAGAAACCAGGGAATTTTGGGCAAGGGCCGCTCCCCTGGGGGACAAAATATTTTTACGCCTTTTCTGCTCCCCCAGGGGGCAGATCGCCCTATTATAATTAGGCCGATCTGCCCCCGTGGTGGGGGCAGAAACCGCTAGACATCAGGGAGAAAAAAAAAAAACATTTATCTATGTGGGGAGCGACCCCTCGGGCAAGGGTCGCTCCCTTGGGGCAAATTTACTTTAAGGGCATTTCTGCCTCCCTTCGGCACAGATCAGCCTATTTTTTTTTAAGGCCAATCTGCCCATAAGGGGGGCAGAAACCACTAACCACCAGGGAGTTTTGTTCTTTATTTATGTTTATACATAAGGGGAGCGGCCCTTGGGCAAGGGCCGCTCCCCAGGGGACAAAATATTTTTAGGCCTTTCCTGCCCCCCCGGGGGCATATTGGCCTATTATAATTAGGCCAGGCAGAAACCCCTAGACACCAGGGATATATTTTTTTAATGTTTACTTTTTTTATGTATATATAGGGAGTGACCCCTTAGGCAAGGGTTGCTCCCCTGGGGGGGAAATTGTAATTAGGGCATTTCTGCCCCCTTTGGGGGCAGATCACCCTATTTTTATTAGGCCAATCTGCCCCCAAAGGTGGCAGAAACCACTAGACCCCAGGGATTATTTTTTTTGTCAGTTTCACATGAGGGAGCGACCTCTTAGGCAAGGGTCGCTCCCCTGGGGGGTCAAATTTGTTGAAGGCCATTTCTGCCCCACTTGGGGACAGATCGGCCTATTGTAATTAGGCTGATCTGCCCCCGGGGGGCAGAAAACCCTAGACACCAGGGACTTTTTAGGTTTTTTTTGCTTTTTTTTTTTTTTTTTTTTTTTATATATGGGTAGCGACCCCTTAGGCAAGGATCACTCCCCTGGGGGCAACTTGTCTTTAGGCCATTTCTGCAGATCAGCCTATTTTTGTTAGGCTAATCTGCCCCCCAGGGGGGCAGAAGCTACTAGACAAAAGGGATTTGTATTTGTTTGCGTCATATTTATGCAAGGGGAACGACCCCTTAGGCAAGGGTCGCTCCCCTGGGGGGGGCAAACTAATTTTAGACCATGTCTGCTCCCCTTGGGGGTAGATCGGCCTATTTCTATTAGGCCGATCTGCCCGGGGGGTGGGGGGCAGAAACCACTTAGGCACCAGGGATTGGTGTGTGTGTGTTTTGTTGGGGGGCAGTCCCTTGGGCAAGGGTCGATCCCCATGGGGGCACATTACAGTTGGCCATATCTGCCCCCCTTGGGGGAAGATCATCAGCCTATTTTTGGAAGGCACATCTGTCCTCACAAGGGGCAGAAAACCCACCAGAGACCAGGGAAGATTTTTTTTCCAAAATAAGAGGATGGGGGTATGGCCATACCCCCCACCCCAAATAAATGGGGCCAAAGTTGTTCTGCCCACTATAGGGCAGATGGGGCAATTATCCCCGATCCACACCCGGGGGGGCAGAAAGTCTACTAGATGCCAGAACATTTTTTTAAAAAATTGGTGAGTGATGGCTACCAACCAGTATGCGCCTGGTTATGCCCCCACCCCAAACTGAAGGGGGTAGCAGTCTCTCAGCTCTCCCCCCACACTAAAACATCTTATCCCACAGCAAGCAAGAGGACATTTGATTACTTTGGGTTCTGGTCTTACTTTTGGGCCATGAGAGCTTGGGTAACTCTCAAAATCGTTCCACTTGGAATGGTGATGGTTGCACCTTTTTGGACTCTGGGACGCTGCCATGTATTAAAATCCACAAGACCTAGACACATCTGAAAACTAAACATCTGGGTGATTCCAGGGTGGTGTGCTTCACATGCACCCCGCACCATTTTCTTACAAACAATGCCCTGCAGACCTCCAACTTTGCTGGAAATCACACATTTTTCCCACATTTTTGTGATGGAACCTTATGGAATCTGCAGGAATCCGCAAAATTCCTACCACCCAGCATTGTTTCAACTATACCGATAAAACTTCTGCTGCACTTGTCAGCCTAAAACATTTTTTTTTCACACTACCCTTTTGGACCTGCTTAGGCTCCCCCTCAATTTCAACATGTTTTTTGCTCTTCCCTGTCACAGGCACTTGGCCCACCTACACAAGCTTGTGGGTAGGCCTAGTGCTCGGTTTTCCTTGGGAAAATGCGATGTGTCCACATAGTGTTCTGGGGCATTTCCTTTTGCAGCCACAAGGCCTAGCCACACAAGTGAGGTACCATTTTTATCGGGAGACTTGGCGGAACACTGGGTGGAAGGAAATGTGTGGCTCCTCTCAGATTCCAGAACTTTCTGTCACCGAAATGTGAGGAAAAAGTATTTTTTGGCCAAATTATGAAGTTTGCAAACGATTCTGGGTAACAGAACCTGGTGAGAGCCCTACAAGTCACCTGATCCTGGATTCCCCTAGGTGTCTAGTTTTAAAAAATGTGCAGGTTTGGTAGGTTTCCCTTGGTGCCGGCTGAGCTAAAGGCCAAAATCCGCAGCTAGGCACTTTGCAGAAAATCAAGTCTGTTTTCTTTGGGTAAAAATGATGTGTCCACAATGTGTTTTGGTGCTTTCCTGCCACGGGCACTAGGCCTACCCACACAAGTGAGGTACCATTTTTATCTGGAGACTTGGGGGAACACAGAATAGCAAAACAAGTGTTATTGCCCCTTGTCTTCCTCTACATTTTTTCCTTCCAAATGTAAGACTGTGTGTAAAAAAGACGTCTATTTGAGAAATGCCCTGTTATTCACATGCTAGTATGGGCACCCCGGAATTCAGGGATGTCCAAATAACCACTGCTTCTCAACACCTTATCTTGTACCCATTTTAGAAATACAAAGTTTTTCTTGATACCTATTTTTCACTTTTTATATTTCAGAAAATTAATTGCTGTATACCCGGTATAGAATGGAAACCCATTGCAAGGTGCAGCTCATTTATTGGCTCTGGGTACCTAGGGTTCTTTATGAACCTACAAGCCCTATAAATCCCGCAACCAGAAGAGTCCAGCAAACGTAATGGTATATTGCTTTCCAAAATCTGACATCGCAGGAAAAAGTTACAGAGTAAAACGTGGAGAAAAATTGGTGTTTCAATATTCTTTTATTTCAGCTGTTATTTTCTCTAGGAAACACTTGTAGGATATACACGAATGACCCCTTGCTGAATTCAGAATTGTGTCTACTTTTCAGAAATGTTTAGGGTTCTGGGACCCAGCATTGGTTTCTCACCCATTTATGTCACTAACTGGAAGGAAGCTGAAAGCACACAAAATAGTAAAAATGGGGTATGACCCAGTAAAATGTCAAAATTGTGTTGAAAAATGCGGTTTTCCAATTCAACTCTGCCTGTTCCTGAAAGCTGGGAAGATTGTTATTTCACCACAGCAAACCCTTTGTTGATGCCATTTTTAGGGTAAGAAACACCAGCCTTCTTCTGCAGCCCTTTTCCCCATTTTATTTTTTAATAAACAAAATTTTCGCTGTATTTTGGCTAATTTCTTGGTCTCCTTCGGGGCAACCCACAAAGACTGGGTACCTCTAGAATCCCTAGGATGTTGGAATAAAAGGATGCAAATTTAGCATGGATAGTTTATGTGGAGAAAAAGTCATGAGGGCCTAAGCGCAAACTACTCCATAGCCAAAAAAAAAAGTTTGGCACAGGAGGGGAAAAGGCCTGGCAGCATAGGGGTTAAAACACGCCAGAAGAAACCAAGATGAGATAACAGGCTCTCAACTGGCATAGAAAATGAACACTGGCAGCCCCAGGGCTTAACTGGACTAAAAATCACAAAGAAAGCAGGAACTATTCATTGTTTTATGGTGCTTCTTAACGTCTCTGCTTGTACGGTTGCAATGTATTTAAGTAATTACGTAATAAGTAATAAATCGTAAACAAACTGTGTAAACAGGCCTTGCAGCAAAGAGGTTAAGAGAACAAGATTTGCCCCAGCCCATTCCCACAAGAAACTTGAAATTAATTTGACCCATTTGAGCCGCCGTCGAGGCGCCACCTTGTTGTGTATAGTGTGTGACTTTATGTGCACCTGCGCACTCTGTCGTGCCGAGCCCATGAGCGTTCATTGGAAAAGGCGAAAGAATATGGCATTCAAATCCGGAAAAGGATGGGTTTGTGGCTTGAGCTGGTGCCTCACATCCGTCCCTCAACAAGCCTTTGTTCAGTTTTTAAACACATTGTCTTAACTGGCGCCAAGTTAGAAGGGCTTTCAGTCAGAAGAAGCTTGAGTGTAGCCCCTTTAAAAAATATAGAATCCATTATTAGAACCGGTGGATTATACAATAGCAGCAGCTGCAGTCCCTAACAGTGGGGGAGGGTGTACCCTGCAGCCCGAAGAACCCGCCAAAAGCAGCTTTATCGGTTGCCTTTTAAATCGCATACAGATATCAGCTGGTTTTGGAGAAGTGCGATTGTGTGCCTTTCGTTTAAAGGAGGTGGACGAATGGTAAAGAAGTAGTATGCAAGGCACTTTTCTGGACATATTAACTGTTGTAAACAATATGTCTGCCCACGCAGTGCATGGAATACCTCGATGTTTTGCACTTTTCTACCAGTTGTGGATTCACTCAAGTGTATTTAATAGGGTATATATATATGTATGCCAGGGTGCAAGAAATGTGGATGTTCTTTGTTTAGACGGACAGAAAATATAAATCTATTGTAATGGACGCTGGTAAAAAGAAACTGAGCTCTGCAAAGCTCCCGCCTTCTTTTTAAATTAAGTACCCCTAATGTTATTGAGGGCTGGCATCTTCAGAAGCTTAGGTCTCTGCATTACTTGGAAATCTACCAGGATTTAGTTTGTTTTTCCCCTCCCCGGAAAAACCGGTTCCAAGATGGCTGTTCAAACATAATGGGACTAGAGTGAGAGGGGGGGCAATGGGGGAGGTGGATGTTGCCAGAGAAGTCTATTATACTGGTTTCATAATCATGATCCACACTGACCCCACGATTGAAATAAAAATAACGTGTCACTTATATCATGATCGTTTCATCGTGCAAATCAAGTTCTTTTAACTTAACAGACAGTAGTGATTACATTTTAAGTACACATGTGGGTCACTACGCTCATTTACCTTTTTTTACGGGAATCTTTAGTGTTCAGCATCGATTCCTAACATTGTGTTCGTCAATCCCCAATTGTTATTTAGATACGAGTGTATAATTTGGCAGTGTGTTGGGTCGGTGAACATATTAAAAGATCTTCTGTGCCACGCAGTTAGCATGTAGCCTTTCCCTGTACAATTGGGGTAACTTTGACATATACAGGCTGCATTCTATGAAGTGGTAGTGTAGTCAGAGGTGTTTGGCTGTCTGTGCCTTGCTCCTAGTACACACCCTGACTGTACTCTGGTTATGTAGTGAGTGTGTGGCAGGTATGTTTTCGTTACGTGACTCTGCAGCATATTTGCTAGGCAATGACTGCGCAGTCCATAAAATGGTGGTGTTTGTTTTTTTATGTGCTCAAATTCAGGATGAGTTAGCAGCACATAGCAGACCACAATTTAATTAAACCGCAGAGGGTGGTTTTAAACATTGCTTTTAGTTTAGTTCCTTTGTGCCTCGCTGTCTGTGTTTCTATGTTGATGCGCGCTGTCATTTAAGTCATTATCCTGCTCCTCGGCTTATATAAAAGCGTAGCCCTTCTTCTCTACCTGCTAAACACCCCGGTTTTCCAAATCTAGTCACCTAATGTAACTTGGCTGTGCTGAGTGGGCAGTTGCGCGTTACAATGTAGCGACAGAGCAGTTTGGGATAGTCATACAGTGTATGTACTGTACCGTACCGTACAAGGGTGCGCGCGATGTCAGTGTTCCGTGCACATAATGAATGGAATAACAACGAGTTTAGTGTGTGCCATGCTGCGTGCTCCAGCCTATGTCATGCATATGCGTGCTTCCCCCACCCCCCCCGTACCCTCTATAGGGTTTCTCTCACTGTGATCATAAAAACAAAATGTCCCGCGAACTGCAAGGCTGAGTTGATCTCTCTCCTAACCTTATTTGGTGGTTATGCAAGCAGCGTCCTTGCAGAGACGTTTGTGTCCCATGAAGTTTATATTTCACACGATGGTCGACGGCACTCCGATTCTATGTTGTTTTTTAAATAAAGCTAACGATTGTGTAAGAATTCGCGCGGGCTTTCTCGGTCTCTGACAGGCTTGCAGACTCATATTTCCCGCGGAGCGTCTGATTGGTCACGAGCGATTACTTGCAGCTGTCTTCCAGGAGGTCAGCTGGTACACGCATTTCAGCCAATCACTGTGAGGACATGCTCCATTGTTTGGTTTGCAGGAGTCTAACTGGCTGGCGTGGTCGCAGACTTGTTGCTGGTTGGCTGCTTCTCTTCTGGCGCCAAGTGTGAATATCATATAAAGCCCGGCGAGCACTCTATCTACTTCTGTCCGTTCGCAGCCTTCTTATTCGGCTTGGTTGCTGTCTTTGGGGATTTTATTTTTTTCGCGCTACTTTTTTCGCCCCAAAACCTTCTCAACATGTTTTCCACCCGCAACCCGTTGTCTGCTAAAAACGAGAATCTGGGTCTTTCTCCTCTCAAGAGCTTGGCTTTGACTGACAAGGAAAACACGGTAAGGTGATGTTCTTTTCCCACCCTTTTTCCTTCTTATTTCAAATGTATTTAATGTTTGCTCACTCCTTGTTTTTTCTTTCTAACAGCCGCCCACTCTCAGTAGCACCCGGGTACTAGCCACGAAGACAGCACGCAACATCTTCAATGAAGCCGAGAAGGAAACGGTGAGTGGTTGTGATGCTTAAAGGAGTTAAGATAAGAGTACAGATGGGAGGAATTGTGTTCCGTAGCCTGGTCTGGTCACTTGAGGTGACCAGCTGTATCGGTTAATCAACCAAAAGTAGTATAGTGGTGGCAGTCCGTTTAACGGCTTGTAGCTTTTTGTCTGTTTTTTATTTGAGTATCGCAATCATGGGTGCTATGCGAGTACTGTAGCTGGATATAGCACTCTATACAATTTTTGGCGCCAAATGTAGTCTTTCCCCCTAGTCCCTTTTTGTTTTGCTGCCTGTAACCAGTGTCCCGGCGCGCAGCCCTGTCGAGTATCCTTAACTGACTTCAGCCCAAAAAGAAGCGCCATCTTGTGGATCTCATTTTCTCTCCCGGGAGAACGCCCCACATGGTCGCCTAGTGAGCCTAAAATTGCTCTTGGGGTATACGTGAGCTCCAGTATGTAGCGTTAAAGGTATGGCTTATTTGAATGTTATGCTTGACGGCTGTCACAACCCCCCCCCCCCCCCCCCCCCCCCACTGGTAAAATAGATGCACTATTTTAGATTTAACTAGTACAAATGACGTTTTTGTGCCGTGGGTGGGTTTACGGGTTCGGTACGTCAGCAATGGGGGAAGGGATCGTCCACACATTCTCCCTCAAGCTCTTGCCTTTTGTGCTTTCATGGTGTAGTCATAGACTTGTAGATATGTAACTATTATTTTTCTCTTCATTTAGGTGAAGAGTAAAGTGAGCCGACTGTCGGAAGTACAGGAGGAGCCACTGCTTAAAGATAATCCTCAACGTTTTGTCATCTTCCCCATCAAGTATCATGACATCTGGCAGATGTACAAGAAAGCTGAAGCCTCGTTTTGGACAGCAGAGGAGGTGAGTGAAAACCCATGTCGGTGGTTTCAAGGGTGTTGGTTGCGCTATTGTACTAATTTACGTTACTCTGGTGTCCAGTAGCGAGCACTAGTTTTGTTCAAGGAAACTTATCACTTCTGGATTGCTAGAAAATTCTATAACTTGCATATTGTAGCCAAGTGTTAACGCTACTATAGTACAGCTCGGAGCAGGCTTATCAATATCGTCAGTTATGACTTACAAATTAAGACCAAATTACCGGCAGAAAGGCTTTTGGGGGGGGGGGGGGGAGCTAATCAGTATTAAATGCCTCCATCTAACTCGGAACAGCCGAATTATTACGTCCCCTCTTGCACAAAACGATAACGGCAAAATTCTTCCCAATTCGACTTTCTTCAATTATAATAAACCTCAAATGTTTTGGATCTGTAGATAAGATCCCTTCAACAGGGAAGGCTTGAGGTTGATGTCAGGTAGTGTGCATGCTTGAGAGGCTTGGTGACAGACGGAGCCTCGTGTTGTAGGTGTCTACCATCTTACTGCATTTTAGTATGTGTGCAGAGCTTCTTAAGAACACTTCCTGCAGTGCAACATACCCATAATACGAATCAATTTTCTGTAGTCCTGGAGACTTGTTTCACTCCAGTAGCGCAGATAGTCTCAAACTTTAGTCGTTCGTTGCTGAACATCCGCTTCCTGTGTATCCCAGGGGCAGATTTTCTTTTGGCAGATGGATTGTCATTTGTGGTACTTGCCAAATTTTGAGGCCATCTTTTGTTCAAGTTGCTCTATGGCTAGGCCTTAACCAGTCATGTTGGGTGATCGGAGACGTGCTTCCAAATAGTCTAGTCACTTTGGGTAGAAGTCCAGCCAGTTGTTTCATTCACTGTGCCGCAATCTGTACTGACCATACTAATAGATCATAAACACAATGCGACCACAGCGCACATGTATAGTGCAATGATTTGTATCCCTGGTAGAATGCTTGAGGTTGAAGGAAGAATACGTGAACGTCCCAAGTCCGTTGGAGAAAGTGTCTTTAATTGTAGGCACAGTTCGCCTCGAATGGCGCGTTCTTCAAAATACAGTCAACACGTATTTCGTCACTCAGGTGACTTCATCAAGGCTGCAAAACAATGATATAAGCAAACTTGTATGTAAATTATACCCATAAATAACGAAACACGATTTGTGCCAAAAGGTAGACCAATAAGTGTGTATGAAAAAGGAATGTAACAAGAAATGTGAAACCCGAAAGAGGGTGGGCATGGCTCAGTAATTAATAAGAGTAACCTGATTGTGCAATATAAGGGACACCGCAAGTGAAAGTCATAAGAGCATAAACGTGTTCCAATTTAGCAATATAGGCCCATATAAAAAGTTGAAGTGGGAGAGTTAAAAATATGTAATTGTACCTAAGCCATCAGGCCAGCTAGGAAAAGTTGGACAGCCTGCAGTAAGGCAAGTAGGTGTATATCTGGAAAATCAAGGAGAAATTTCAGTAAATGGCCACAGTATAGATTAAGGAAATGGAAAAATTGAAGAAAAAAGTAATCCTTAGTACTGCAATACCTTACTACAAACAGAACTCATTTTTTCTAATGTCTCCAGAACATGTCACTATGGGTCCCAGTAGTGACCAGGAAGAATGAAAGCAGCCCTGATAAGTCTCAAACCAAAATAACTGTATGGAGGTGAGAAAGGAGCAGAGACCAAGTTTGTCACACCAATGAGTAAGCAAGCAGAAACAATGTTTCCCACTTAATAGCAATTAGTT
This sequence comes from Pleurodeles waltl, assembly GCF_031143425.1. Lineage (NCBI taxonomy): Eukaryota > Metazoa > Chordata > Amphibia > Caudata > Salamandridae > Pleurodeles > Pleurodeles waltl. The sequence goes on from NC_090444.1 coordinate 1,594,857,586, forward strand.
GGAAAAGCAAATATAATGTCATGCACTCACAGACTAATTAAAAAAAAAAACGGCCCAAGTAATGCTACTTAGTGCTTAAGGCACACCCGTTTCACAAAGAGTGCGTGAACACTGAAAAGTGTTGTAACAGTAGTTCAAAAAAGGGGTAGAATCCCAAGTTTTAAACATACAGATTAATCCAAACTGACAATCATTTGAAAAGTGTGACCAAATGCCCATGGCTGTAACATTAAGAATTAATGGGGTATCAGACTAGTATAAAGCGGTCACATGGCATCAGTGAACAAGTCTGCTCCGCGATGCAGACACCAGTCTGTAACTCAGTCGAGCAATAAACGCTGGCCGCAGCGTTAGGACGGTAAAAAACAACAGATATAAATCCTACTGTCACAATGAGGAGCCTGTGCGGTCGTAGGTACATAGGCGAGTGTGCAAGTCTGAGAGCGCAGCGCTTGGAAGACAGCCAGCAGAAGCAAATGGACTCACTGGCAGTTTGGTCCAGACGGCACACACGAGTCCCATGTCCCTGGAGCAGCAGAGGAGACTATCTTCAGAGGTAGAGTGCTGGGGCCAGGGCTACTTGCAGCCTGAAGATCCATCTGAGCAGGAAACAAGCTTTGGTTGCTGCAACAGTTGCAATGCATGGGGAATGGGTTCTGTCTTGAAGGAAGAGGCAAGGACTCTGATTTCTGTTCCACTTGGGAGGCAGAGGACCCCTCTGAACCACCACCTGTTAGAGAATCTTTGCAGGTCCAGAGGACAGCTGATCCCAGCAACCAGACATTCTTGCCTTACGTGCCTGCGGATGCATGGGAGTGACTTCTTCACTCCAAGGGTGATTCCATCTTGGTTTAGTGCAGCTGAGGTTTTGCAGACCCCAGAAGATATACAGCTCTGGAAATGTTGCAAGTTGCTGAAAGGAGCTGGGGAAACCATGTTGCAAGGAGACGTATCCTCTGTTGCAGTCTTGTTCACTTCCTATGAAGTCCAGCAGCTGTTCCAGGAGCAGAAGAGGTTGTTGCAGAGAATCTTGGACACCAAATGTGGGGGCTTACCCCCGAAGTCCCTAAAAAGCCCAAAAGGGGGGTTGGTCACTTGGCAGGGTGACCACCTATCAGGGGAGGGGTATCACTGTGACGTCATCTGCCTAACATGACCAGCCAGGTGTTCAAGAGGCCTCTGCTCACCTTGGATTCAAGATGGCAGAATCAAGTGGCCACCTGGAGCTCTGGCCACCACCCCTGGGGTGGCGATGGACAGGGGAGTTGTCACTCCTCTGTGCAGTTTCATGCCAGAGCTCCCCTGGACTGGTGCAAACCAAATTATGCAAGGAAGGTACCAAATGTGCCCTTCAAAGCAAGCTGGCGTGGGGATGATACCCCTCCCCAGTCTTGTAAAGCCTATTTCCAAGGGAGAGGGGCTGCATCAGCATGGGCTGCTTAAGACCATGGGAGAAATACTTGGAGTCCTAAGGAGCCTCCAAAGTGCATGGAATGCATGCAACAAACACTGGCATCCGTATTGGGGTGGTATGATTCCACCCATCTTTGATACCAAACATGCCTAGGTTTGGAGTTGATGTCCTGTAGCTGGACCATAGGTAGTGACCTATGACAAGCACATAACTAAAATGGCTTCCCTGAATTTATCAAGTCCAGGGAATTGGATCTGGATATCAGTAGTACCTGGGGGAGGGGGCCTCAAGTGATCCCGGGGGGGACGCCAGACTGGCCAAAAGAAGCATTATACAGGTAATAGGCCTTTGTTTTAAGTAGAAGCAGGTTATTGCATTTTTAAAAAGGTATCAGTAATTAACTGCAATGTTTAAATGTCTAAACATCCTAGACATATTTAAACATTGCCATCTTTATAAAATTGTGAAAAAATCTGAGGGGGCCAATTTTTTTTTTTTCAAGTGGGGGGCATTAAAGTTTGTGAGACCACTGTACTAGGGTCTTACATGGGTATACCAGTATGCCAATTGTGGGGTGTAAAGGTTACCAAGGCAACCAAATTTGAAGGAGAGCACAGTCACTTGGGTCCTGGTTAGCAGGATCCCAGTGAAAAGTCAACACACTAACAAGCAAAGTTTTGGCGGTTGGGGGAGAGAGAGCCATGTCTGAAGGAGTGACTCTCTACTACACTGACCGTATAGCTAACCAGGATGGCTAACCAGGATGTAGGGACCCCTTCAATCAGCAGTACTACGGTCTGGAGACAAGACTGCAGGAGTGATCTTTCTAAATTTAGTGGCCATTCCATGGAGCATCTCAAGTTGACTGCCTACACTGCTTTGCACAGGGCAGTCCTGCATACCGTGTGATAGTCCACTAGAAGGGTACAGGTCAAATGTGGTCACCAGCTACTGGCAACAGTTTCTCCTGGCCTGATGAGGACTGGCCCTTTCCACGTAGTATGATGGAGAGCATAGAACAAGGCTTTACAGAGAAATCTTAACTGTATTGCTACTCTGAATAGTACACGTTGTGACTGCTGTATTTGAGTTCTTGGTCTCCAGTATAGCGGCGCGGCTTTCTTTATATTGGTGCTCACTTTCGTTATATTTGTGCCTGCTTCCTTTATAGGTTGATCTTTCAAAAGACATGCAGCACTGGGAATCTCTGAAGTCCGACGAGCGGTACTTTATCTCGCATGTTTTGGCCTTCTTTGCAGCCAGCGATGGCATCGTAAACGAAAACCTGGTAAGCAGCTTGGCTGACTCGTCCCCCTTTGCAATATGTGACTTTAGAGTGGGAGGGGTTTGCTACGGTCTTGGGTCTTTTGATACACGCATTTAGTGCATCTCTTTAATTTACAGGTTGAACGTTTTAGTCAAGAAGTGCAAGTCACAGAAGCCCGGTGTTTTTATGGTTTCCAAATTGCTATGGAGAACATACACTCCGAAATGTACAGTCTCCTTATCGATACATACATTAAGGATTCCAAAGAAAGGTACGTGTAAAGCGTGTGTACTTTAGACTAGCATTGTGATGTGTGCCCTACATTGGCACACTGCTTCATTTTGTACATAATTCAACCCTGCATGACACATCAGCCTCCCTGCCCCTTGTTTATTGTACTGTAGTGTTTCTGTAACACCAACCATGTGATCATCTGTGATACCGCAACACTGACCATGGTAATCCGTTATCCGTAGCATGAATCTATGGGTTTACTCCATCCATGGCCCTACAGTGGTTTTCTTGATCAACTTTAGGGTGTAAGTTCTAGGGCTGAAATGGTAATACATTTCGAGCCCTTTAGATCTTCCAAGCAAGGGTTGTTTAGAGTTGGCGACCTAACTGGCAGGATGTGAGCCTTATTGTAAATGTTGCTTGTTTAATTTCCTAGGGAGTTTCTCTTCAATGCTATTGAAACCCTCCCATGTGTTAAAAAGAAGGCTGACTGGGCTATGCGTTGGATTGGAGACAGACAAGCTACATTTGGTAATTTTTTTTTTTTTTTTTTTTTTTTTTTTTTTTAATGCATTATATTGAAATCCTTAAACAATTTGCGCATTTTAGGTGCATCTGAACAGCACATCGGTCTAGATGCCGAGTCTTTCAAGGTTTATAGTGAGCGCCATTCTTTGGGGGGTAACATTCCTTCTTTTAGGAATTCAAGTGCGTGGCAGAATACGTCAAACTGAACGTTTTGCTAGTTTTCCAATTTGGTGAAAGCAGAAAGAAAGGTGACTTATCTATTTATGCAGGTGCCAGCACGGAACTGGATGTTCTTATTGTTAGGCTTGAGCTTGTGACTTCGAGGTGCATGTGGGGAGAGGCATGCAGGCCGGTATGAATGGGTGGCATTACCCGTAGATGGGGAAATTGTTTCAGCTAATGTAATTTGTACATGCTTCCTTGGGGATGCCAGATTACCAAATTATTTGAAGTCCGGATAATAAAAGCAGGACTATTATGCCCTTAGTTATAAATCATACATTTGGTCCAAGAAAGACGCTTGGAATGGAAGAACTCACCTTTGGTGCACCTTTGATCCAAGTCTTAAGATCTTGTGGTGTTCCACTGCACTGAAAAGGTATCTAAGCGCCATAAGAAATAAACGCAACGCGAAAACAATTTACAATGTAAATCAGGTGCATGCACTCCACATGGCGCCGACCACAAGTCCAGTTTTAAAACTGGGTGGTCATTTATTTGGTGCATTTTTAATAATGACTTACTAAACGCGTGTGAAGTCATTGCCCAATCCATGGGCAATTGTACATTATTGTTGGGGCCCAAGTCCCACATGTTCTTATAACCGGGATCCAATGGGAAACTGCAGAACGCAGTTCGGCTTAACAGTGTCCTTAACAAGTATCCATTTTATACACAGGTGAACGTGTGGTGGCGTTTGCAGCAGTAGAGGGAATCTTCTTCTCTGGCTCATTCGCATCTATCTTCTGGCTCAAGAAACGCGGATTGATGCCAGGACTTACTTTCTCGAACGAGCTAATCAGCCGAGATGAGGTACATTGAATAGACCCTGCAGCATCACGATTGGGTGGTTTTGCTGTTTAGTTCTCGTGACTTGTTTTTTTCCTCCCGTTTGTCAATTCTTGTCTATTCGGTCATGCATTCCTCTCCTTCCAAAACTTTTCTAGCCTGCAATTCATTCTTCTCGCCACTTCCATTCTCTGCTCCCGCTGCAGGGGGAGGGGGATGGATAAGGGAGACTGCTCTGATCGGTCAAAGCCATGAACAATGTAAAATGGTTCATGTTGCATAGGAGTGGTGAGTCAATTGCGCCCCTTATCTTGTGCTGGTTCAATGCATTAACTTCAATGATCGTGGCAAGAGCTCATACCTTAGAGGCGCATCCGTTAAAGACTGCTTTGATTTCGGACTGTGCTTAGATGCCTGACTATGCGTTTTTATTTGCAGGGTTTGCATTGTGATTTTGCATGCCTCATGTTCAAACACCTGGTAAACAAGCCATCAGAGAAACGAGTTGTGGCGCTCATTACCGATGCGGTCAGGATAGAACAGGTAAACATCGGCGATTTTGCCAGATCTTGTTCCATGATACTTGAATGCTATAGTGCCTTGACATCTTTATGGATTTTTAATACGAAATGATCTTCAGCACTATTAAACTTGATGAAATGCTGCCATCATGCGTCTAGTGCAGTAGATTGCATGTTGTGTGAATTTTGTAATACATTACTTGGGGGTTGTTCATTGTGTCGCTGTGGGGGGTGAAGCTTTTGCAGCGTTATACATCTTTACCTTTTTTCCCTTTTAGGAATTTCTAACGGAGGCATTGCCTGTAAACCTGATTGGCATGAATTGCACTTTAATGAAGCAGTACATTGAATTTGTGGCAGACCGACTGCTTTTGGAGCTGGGTTTTAGCAAGGTAACTTAAGATAAAACAAGCATCTTATCTGCCCCTCACCCAAAGAGCTGCGTTGTAGTAATCCTTTAAACGTGAATGCGCACTGTTCAGTATCACAATCTTGAATCTGGCAGTATTGCCCCGTCTTGAACATTGCTTTACTATTGTCTTTTGCAGGTATTCAGAGCAGAAAATCCGTTTGACTTTATGGAGAATATATCACTGGAAGGAAAAACGAACTTTTTTGAGAAGCGAGTGGGCGAATACCAAAAAATGGGTGTCATGTCAAAGCCAACAGATAATTCGTTCACGTTGGATGCTGACTTCTAAATGATAAGACTAGCAACTATTACCTCTCCGGAAACAAGCCACAACTTCAGCTCTTGTTGATCAGCATGCACTACTGCCATGAAATGCAGCATGTCTGATTTAAGGGATTTGCGGTGTTGTGCTGGCTTGGTGCACCTCTTTAGACTTTCTGCACAAAATCAGTAACTGCAACTTGGGACCACTTCATGTCCGTCATTTGAGACCAGTTTGCAGGCTAGCTGGTAAAGCTAGGAGTTTTGCTGATGTGTTTTAAACTTGCAAGTCGTGGTTTTGTTTACAATGTCGCTGACTGTTTCTTAAACCCAATCTCTGCCTTGCAGATTTTAAGTTTTATTTTTTACTTTTTTTTAAAACCTAGTTTGTACATAAATGTGGCACTTTATTTAATAAAATAATCCTGACTTGCAGTAGTTGGTCTTCTGAATTGCTTGCACCAGTTGGTCTTCTGAATTGCTTGCACCAGGTATCCCACTTGAAACACTGAGTGCTATAGACTTCATGTTAATTTTATTACGCGATTCCCATGATCTGCCCAGCTTAGCACCTTTCAAACCAGACTTGACAAACTGCATTTGTCCATACCCGTCATAGTTAGGCCTATTGACGTAGTGGCTTGTATTTTATCGGTGTATTGGTTGTACATGCAAGGGAAAATGCGAGTCTTTAAAAAAAAAAAAAAAGTGCTACATTGAGAACCTGGTAATGCATTGATTTTGAATGATTCACACACAAAAGAACATAATTGGACTCATTCTAATCGTGAGATTGTTTTCTCTTTACTGCCAGTAGTCTATAGAAGACGGCCTAGCATGCTCTAACATAGTAAGGTGAACGAGGCACTTGTGAGTAAGTCCACTCTTTATAAACTAGAGACGCTGGTGGCTAACCTACGTGGCATGTGAAATTTGACAGCTGAGTGTAGAGGATCCTGTCTAGTGTTTCCCCGGGACTTAGTGCTTGCCAATTAGTTAACATGTATTCCTGTACCTATATGGGTCTGTATACCGATCTATCCTAGCAGCTTTAAAATGCGACTAATTTTGCCAAATTGCTAATTTGCAATAATGGAGAGGTTAGCCAGGGTGCATCTAAATCTTCCTAGGAATCAGACCACCCTCCTCCCCAACATCCTACTCGTAAAGAAGTTGGGCAAAAGTGTTCAGCATATTCACATAATTCCCATTATTACTGCCCCTTTGCTCCAGACATTAACCTTCTGGTTATTAGGTGATGGTAGTGGCAGTACCATCAGTATAAACTGGCATTTGCTAGGACAAATCGTTCCAAAGCAGCTCTGGTAAATCCATGTTTGCGCTAGCTAAACTAACATTTTGTTCAATCCTGGACTATTTTATTAGCCCAGGTACTCATGGGCTTATTGTTGGGTAAATTGGTTGAGCTTTGCTTCTGATATTCACACCCACCCCTGCTCAGTTTGAGCTGCCATACAACAGACATCCCTGACTGTGTAGCCTTATTTTGCTCTTTACATGCAACAAGAGAACTTTGCAAAAGGTTACAGGTTTTTGGCCTAGTATTGGGCCAACCATCCTTTCTGTAAAATGCTACCAACAGCATTTTATATATATATATTTTTTTTTGTACAGGCTGTTGCAAAAATGTATTATTCCTCCATGCCAGTAATATGTAGCATTTGACACCAAATTCCCTTTGACCCCTGTAACTGGATCTGGGTGGGGTACTCTATGCAGTGGCCAGGTGAACCCGCTACAAGCTGACCTTTTTGGCTTGCTCAAATTGAGCAATCTAGTCCTCCCTACTGGCCCGATTGCTAATTTTGGAGTTTATTGATAGAGTAGTCTTAGATGCAGCACTTGTGTTAGCGTGTCTGACCGTTAAGTAAATTTACAAGTGGGTGCAAATAGGTTGAACCTTTTGACTTGCAGTTAAGATGTTCTTACCATAGCTCAAGTACATTAAAAATCAATAACCAATACACAATTGGCAATAATTAGTAAATGTAAATTTAGTCATGAATAACCACCTTTTTTTAGTAAAAGTTGGAATAGTTAATTCCCTTTAACAATGCTAAAGTCATGTAGATTAATCTCAATCAAGTGAAACAATACTGGCTGTCCAAAGAGGTGGAAGAAATGTAATCTAATCAAAGCTTGAAACACATTCTAAGGTTACAGTGCAAAATAACTGCATCTGAGTTATTACGTACATTCACATTCAGCAATGAAATTAATCAGCCATTGCCTATTCTCACAATTTCATTAATGAGAATCCTTTAAAATCAGATTAGCATCTGCATGTTGTGCTTCATGCAAAACAATTATTAACACCAGTTTGGAAGCCATCTAACTATTTGCAGTTGGTACCTAGACAGTTAAAGCAAATACACATTATATTCAACAGTCTAATTGATAATACCTATCCTTAGCGTGGACCAGCAAGCAGTCAATATTCGTCCTCGGGACATCAGTCGACCAGCAAGGATTCAGCATCAAAGTTCAGAAGAACGCAAAGTCTTTAAGCAGTAAGTTTTAAGCACATCTCTTGTATGGACGCACAAGAAGATATTTACCTTTTTGGTTTGCAATAAAATGTGCAATGACTACTTCTCTGTGCCGTGTGGTTGTACTAAAACTATGCCCAATCCCTATTGGTCAGTTAATTGCATGTTCACATTTTGTCCATTAAAACTCTTAAGCATATGAATTCCTCCATTACTCGGTTCACATGTTGATTGCGGAACAAACTAATGCCATCCAGCTTGTCCGGTAACCATATTGTTGCAGCCTCTACTCGGTACCGCCATTGTTGTGAGAGTCTCTCACACACAATGTTATATTAACAAGAACCGCATCTTCTAAACAGTAGGTTCTCATGAGAAACTTTAGGTATGAGCAGATTTAGACAATGCAAAAAGGAAAATCACTTTATAAACCTCTAGGACAGCCATATGTTAAATATAGCTTTGACATGAGGCTTGGCAAGTAGGCCAAGACATTGGCAAGTTAAGGAATACAATTAATAAAGCTAGGACATCATGCATAACCTTTAATATGACCTACTACATTAGTCAAACATTCCAGAGTATTAATCTGCTAAGTGCACTGCACATTGGCAGCCACTCTTCGTAATCACATTTTCAAATGTGTGCATTATTTTGACATTCTACACAACCCCCTTATTCAGAATATATGTGGACACGTGTTCATTATTATTAATACACCTGCAATAGCAATGTGTAGGAAAGTACCATCTTGCCTGGCATGTTACTCCCATTTTTACTTGTCAGTTTGTGGCTTGAATGTGTGTTCCCTGTGTAGTGACTGTCTCCGAGGTTCTGCTAATCGGAACTTCCGTGCTTATGCGCTTTAAAATTCACTATAGGCTAGTGACCATTTTTACCAATTCTAATTGACCCACAAACACCCTAAATTCCCTAGCATATGGTACCTAGGTACCCAGGGTATTGGGGTTACAGGAGATCCCTGTGGGCTGCAGCGTTTCTTTATGCCACCCACAGGGAGCTCAGGCAAATCTTACACAGGACTGCCACTGCAGCCTGAGTGTCATTTCACAGCCATTTTACACTGGACTTGCATAACTTATAAGTCACATATGTCCAACCCTCCCTTGGTGAAGGTTAGGTGCAAAGTTACTAAGTGTGAGGGCACCCTGGCACTAGCCAAGGTGCCACCACATAGTTCAGGGCAATTTCCCCAGACCTTGTGAATGCGGGGGACACCATTACATGCATGCACTCCATATAGGTGAATACCTATATGTAGCTTCACAATGGTAACTCCGAATATGGCCATGTAACATGTCTAAGACCATGGAATTGTCCCCCATTCCAAATCTGGTATTGGGGTGCCAATCCCATGCATCCCGGGGCTCCAGCATGGACCCCAGGTACTGCTAAACCAGCCCTCTGGGGTTTTCACTGCGGCTGCCAACCCACAGGCAGGCTTCTGCCCTCCTGGGCATCCCAGTCCCAGGAAGGCAGAACAAAGGCTTTCCTGGGAGGGTTAAGGGCCTGAAAGGAGTAGCCTCTCCTGGCTTCCGGAAATGCTTTGAAGGGCACAGAGTGCCCTCCTTCCATAAACCAGTCTACACTGCTTCAGGGACCCCTCCCCAAAGTCCCTGCTCTGAAACTAGACAAAGGAAAGGGGAGTGACCACTCCCCTGTCCATCACTACCCCAAGGGTGGTGCCCAGGACTCCTCCAGTGTGTCCCAGACCTCTGCCATTTTCTTTTTAATCCAGAGGTGTGAGGGCACCATGGAGGCCTGAGTGGCCAGTGCCAGCAGGTGTCAGAGACCCCTCCTGATAGGTGCTTACCTGACTAGGTAGCCAATCCTCCTCTGAGGGCTATTTAGGGTCTCCTGTGGGCTTTTCCTCCAATAACAAATGCAAGAGCTCACCAGAGTTAATCTGCATCTCCCTCTTCGATTTCTATCGGATCGACTGATGACTGCTCCAGGATGCCTGCAAAACTGCAACAAAGTAGCAAGAATACTATAGTGACATTGTAGTGCCTAATCCTGCCGGCTTTCTCAACTGTTTCCTGGTGGTGCATGCTCTGGGGGCTGTCTGCCTTCACCCTGTACTGGAAGCCAAGAAGAAATCTCCAGTGGGTCGACTGAATCTTCCCCGTGCTAACACAGGCACCAAACTTCTGTTTCACTGGGTCTCCTCTTTGTGACAAGCGTGGTCCCTGTAACACAGGAGCTGGATCCAAGTGACCCTGAGAGTCCAGTGGTCCATCTGTCCAAATTTGGCGGCGGTAAGTCCTTGCCTCCCCTCGCCAGACAGTAATACTGTGTGATCTGCAGCTGCTAGGGCTTCTGTGCACTTTTGCAAGGAATCTTTCGTGCACAGCATAGCCCAGGTCCCCAGCACTGTCCTGCATTGCTCAACTCGCTGAGTTGACCACCGGCTTCGTGGGACCCTCCCTTGTAGTGTTGAGACGACTGCTGTGCTCAGTTTTCTTGAACTCGTGTTCAAGTACTTCTGCATGGGCTCTGTGTTGCTGAGGGCCCCCTCTGTCTCCTCTTCCATGTGGCGACCTCCTGGTCCTTCCTTTGCCCGGGCAGCACCCATTTTCTTCAAACCCCCCCCACCTTACACTTTCACAACTCATGGACTTGGTCCCCTTCCCTAAAGGTCTTCAGGTCCAGGAATCCGTCTTCAGTGCTTTGCAGTCAGTTGTGGTCTTTGCAGAATCTCCTATCACGACTTTAGTGTGTTTCTGGGGAAGTAGGGTCACTTTACTCCTACTTTTCAGGGTCTTGGGGTGGGGTATCTTGACACCCTTAGTGTTCCGACACCCCAGTGACCCACTACACTAGGCCCGGTGTCCCGAAGTGGTTCGCATTCCACGTTCTTAGTATATGGTTTGTGTTGCCCCCCCCTAGGCCTATTGTATTCTACAGTGTTTGCACTACTTTCGGACTGGTTTACTTACCTGATTTTGGTTTGTGTGTAATTTACTTACCTCCTAAGGGGGTGTATCCTCCGATTTTTGGCACATTGTCACTAAAATAAAGTACCTTTATTTTTAGTAAGAGTATTGTGTTTTCTTGTGATATAGTGCTATATGATATAAGTGGTATAGTAGGAGCTTTGCATGTCTCCTAGTTCAGCCTAAGCTGCTCAGCTATAGCTACCTCTATCAGCCTAAGCTGCTAGAACACTACTTATCTACTAAGGGATAACTGGACATTGCACAAGGTGTAAGTACCATCAGGTACCCACTATAAGCCAGGCCATCCTCCTACACAATACCTCTGACTAAATGTCATCACACTAACTACTACGCACAAAATTTAGCATTAGCTAAAATTGTCAATTCAATCCCTTTATACTTCGTTCCTTTATGAATTTCCCTTTTCTTTCCTCTTCGGATTATTCTTTGACCCTTCAATTTAATCCTTTTGCATAATTTACACAATTCCCCCATATTTCAATTAGACAAACCACAATTAATATTTCCTGTAAGATTTTCAATACTATCCCCTTCCAAATGTTGCTGAGCCAATTTCCCACAGCAGCAAAACCTTTGCCAACCTTTTCCCAAAAACCTGGGGGCATATTTATTCTCCGTTTGCGCCGAATGTGCGTCAAAAATGTTGACGTACAATCAGCGCAAACGTTGCCCCATATTTAAACCCTGACGCCCGAGCCCGCGGACGACAAAAATCCGCAATGTGTGTCATTTTCTGGATGCGGCAACCTGCCCTGCGTTAATGATATGCAGGGTAGGCGTTCCCGTCCAAAAAAACAACGCACACACCCGTGCGCCGTATTTATGCTTCTGGGCAAAAATGACACTTTTGGCCGGGAGGCGGAGCAAAAAAATTACACAAAGCCCGATGTGCGTCAAAATTAAACGCCTGGGTCAGGGCAGGTTTTAAAATGGGGCAAACACACTTGTATTTAATCAGAACACACAGAACAAACAGCAGAGCAGCAACAGGGAGACATGGAGGTGATTTTTATTCAGCGTGCACGTAGACGCAGAGCCCTGCAGCAACAACAGCAGCTACAACAACAACAGGGACCCCAAAGGCAGCGCAGAAGGCAGGAGAGGATATTCCGCCCAAGAACAACCCTGCATGGCCTCAGGGAACACGACGACATACAGAGGTACCGGTTGAACTGGCAGGCCATTCAGCAGCTGCTGAGAAATATTGAACAGCAGTTGGCCCCCACTTTGGTGACACCCCACACCATACCAACAGAAACAAAGCTGCTTGCCGTACTTCACCTGCTGGCAAGTGGCCCGTTTCAGACAACTGGTGCCCTGGTTGGTGGAATATCACAACCATCATTCTCTGCATTCCTGCCAAAAGTACTGGATGCCATAATTCGCCTGACACCCCACCACATCTGCTTCCCTAACACACTGCAGAAGCAGCAGGAAACAAAACAGGGGTTCTACGCCATCAGTGGCTTCCCACACGTCCTTGGTGCAATCGACTGCACACACGTAAGCCTTGTGCCACCTGCTGCAACGGAACACCTCTACCGCAACAGGAAGCACACACATTCAATCAACGTGCAGGCCATAGTCGATCACCAAGGATTGATCAGCAACATCGTGGCTAAATATCCTGGGAGTGTACATGACGCATTCATCTTCCGTCACTCTACCATCAACCAACACTTCCAGGATGGACGGTATGGCAATGGACTACTTGTTGGTAAGTACAAAAATCCAACTTATATACACACTGCACAGCAACCCTCTAGGACAAACAACACATACACCACAATAGCAACACCTAGCCAGGAATACACTGAGGTCCTCACATCACTAGCCATGTTTCTGAAGTCACCATTGAACCTGTCACACATTGGAATTTACTCTACAGCTTAATGTGAAGACATTAATGAGTGTGGTTGCCTAAATGTCACCTTGCAAATTGTAAGTGTCACAATAACCTGTACATTAATACATTGCATAAGTCTTAAGGTATGGTATGTCCAGGGTACTTTCATATGAACGGGTTAACTACACTTTCATGTTTTAACTCTGCATGGAACTATCATCTCACCCCCAGTGAAGACACACGGACACGTGTATCACAAGTCACAATGCTAGGGAGGGCACACTGTACTGAAAATCCAAATACATACTGCTGACAAACGGTTAGCTAACAAACACTTGCTCAGCCAAGGAAAAAACTCAATGCAAAAGTTTTCTCCTACAAGTATAGGTTGTCACATTAGTACACAAAAGAGTCACAGACAACACAAGACAACTACTGCCATCAAAGGTCTGTACAAGAGTGCCTCCTACATCTACATGATCCCATTTTGTGTTTCTCTTTCAGCTGATCAGGGGTATGGCATCCAGCCTTGGCTAATGACACCATTTGGGAACCCGACTACTGCTGCAGAGCGGGCATACAACGACGTCCATAAGAGGACACGCAGCATTGTTGAGCGGACCTTTGGGATCCTAAAGTCAAGGTTCCGCTGCCTTGACATCACTGGCGGTAGCCTACTATATTCCCCAGAGATGGTCTGTAGGATCATACTCACTTGTGCCATATTGCACAATATTTGTGTAAAAAGGAACATTCCCCTCCTTGGAACCAGACGCAGACATGCCTGAAGACGACGAAGAGGAGGATGCTGGCCTGCAACAGGAGGGGGAACAACCAAACACGGCTGCTGGAGTGCGTAGGCGCCAACAGCTTGTAAATAATTTATTTTCATAATTTCTTATATCAATACTTATTGCACAATTGTAAATAAACACAGATAACAAACACCACATCATGCTTTGGCCTATTCATTTCCGCCCACCTTTAGTTTGAATTTGCTGGAGAAGAATGTCGTCTCATTGAGCAATAATGACATAACACTCATCACACAAAAAATATACACCACAAATGTCTGCACAGAGGCTATGATGTTTCATGATACATTACCATCCACAGAGGCCAACAGGAGTACAAATGTGGCAATGACACATGCCTGATCCAGACACCTGAGACATTCTCTCACTCAGCACAAAAATGTAGCTCATTTGAAAGTCTCATTACACGTGTTAAGTGACAGGGTGGGACCATCCATGTGTATGTGACCATGTCCTCAATGTCTTCTCTCAATTTTTGCTACAAACAATGCCCAATTGGAACAAGATTAGCTGCCATTAACTCATGAGACCTTGAAGTTACAGTGACAACATACACCCAGACAGTTGATAGTGGATCTACATTCGCCCACACATATAAACATATGTCATCCAATGAACCAAATATTTGCAAGCAGCCGATCACAGTAGTGTCCCAGTTCGAACCTAGCAGGAAGAATGTAACATGCCACTAAACCAGGTAATGCATAAAGGGCCACATACATCAACAACCTATTTGTCATCAGCACATGAGGAACGCCGAGATTTAGCAAAATTTTCAGTGCAAAATGGTATGTCAGATTGCTCCAAATAATCAATAGGGCAAACGTCAAATGGGCTAATGGGATTATTGAATGGCTAACAGTGATTCATACCCTATGGCCTTCCATGAGCCTGCTGCTGCAGGTTTAGCATAACAGAATAAATGAAAGCCATGAATAAATTAGCAAATCTGGAAGGGCAAACCCTAGGGTGCTGGGGGCCTAAGTCCACCTCTACTGCCCCCCAAATATACAATAATTATGTTCATGTGAAGTAAACACATGCATAAGGCGCATGTGTGGCCTACATGTCAAAAGTAAAACACATATAAGATACACAAAATCATTATTAGGACATGGTTAGCCCCATAAAAAGTGTAAGTGACAATTGCACTACCTGTTTGGACTATAGATAAATGCATTACTGTGATAAATGTGGACACATTTTTGAGAAGGAATACATCCTGGTATCCCATTCATCATTTCAAAATAGCCATCAGCAATTACCCAAAATATCAGTACAAATATGGTTAATAACCATTTTGAGCAATAATTAATATTACAGTGTGAATGCCTTCTATACATCCAATAAGGGACATGTGTCATAGCTAACCACAAATGTGTATCACATAGCACCGTTTGGTCATGACAAAGTTCCTTTCACAACTTGAAAAAATGAAGACATTTTTGTCAAAATGCGTCATATTTCCACGCATACAGCATGGGCGTCATAATTTTTTGACGTACAGGAGTGCACAGAATGCAGAGTCAAAAAATATCCTATTAAAAATAATAGATTAATAAACTGCATTACATGTCCACCATATTTTCTATGATGCGTCGTATTTCCACGCATACAGCATGGGCGTCATAATTTTTTGACGTACAGGAGTTCACAGAATGCAGAGTCAAAACATTTCCTATTAAAAATAATAGATTAATAAACTGCATTACATGTCCACCATATTTTCTATGATGCGTCATATTTCCACGCATACAGCATGGGTGTCATAATTTTTTGACGTACAGGAGTGCACAGAATGCAGAGTCAAAAATATTAAAAATAATAGATTAATAAACTGCATTACATGTCCACCATATTTTCTATGATGCGTCATATTTCCACGCATACAGCATGGGCGTCATAATTTTTTGACGTACAGGAGTTCACAGAATGCAGAGTCAAAACATTTCCTATTAAAAATAATAGATTAATAAACTGCATTACATGTCCACCATATTTTCTATGATGCGTCATATTTCCACGCATACAGCATGGGCGTCATAATTTTTTGACGTACAGGAGTGCACAGAATGCAGAGTCAAAAATATTAAAAATAATAGATTAATAAACTGCATTACATGTCCACCATATTTTCTATGATGCGTCATATTTCCACGCATACAGCATGGGCGTCATAATTTTTTGACGTACAGGAGTGCACAGAATGCAGAGTCAAAAAATGTCCTATTAAAAATAATAGATTAATAAACTGCATTACATGTCCACCATATTTTCTATGATGCGTCATATTTCCACGCATACAGCATGGGCATCATAATTTTTTGATGTACAGGAGTGCACAGAATGCAGAGTCAAATATAATTTTCATATTTGGTTCTCATATTTGCCAGCAAATTACATTTCTACTCTAGAACTGTAAACTCAGCCTCACACAAATGTAAGGGAACAATGAAGAAATTAGTTTTGACTCTGCATTATGTGCACTGTTATGCGTCTAAAAATATGACGCACAATCTGTATGCGTGAAAATATGACGCATAACGGAAAAATAAAAACGGCGGCCATTTTATGCAGGAAGTGATGTAATAGGATATCCTGTTTACATAATCTGTACTGTGAGTTTACTTTCACTTTCACTTTGCAGTCTCAGATTCTTCTAGACTGTGTGGCTGTGTGAAAAGTGTTGTCCTGTGTTTTACTGCTTTTGTGTCCTGTGTACCTTGTATATTGTGCTTTTGTGATCATAGTCTTGTTGTCTAATATTGTCTTAGTCTGTTTTGTATACTTTTGTCAAATCCAGTGTTTCTTTTTTTTGTCTGTGGGAGTCTGTTCTGGGTAGTTTAAATTTGGGGTTAGTTGGGCTATTTTTCTTAAGTTTTCTTTTTCCTTCACTACTCCACCTTTCCCCATTTCCCCCTTTTACTTTTTTTTCAAATTTTGTCACCTTTCTAATAGTAAAGATGTCAGGTAGGCCACGGCTTGCCAGGATGGGTGAGGAGGAATTGGGGGGATTCATTTGGCTTGTTTGCCATTTCCTCCCACTCATGCTGGAGGCTGGGGGCCGTGTGATACAGGGGTATCACACGGAGGCACGTAAAGTCCGGTGGGGGAAGGTGCGCCATCACTTGGTCCGGGTCTACGGTAGCATGAGGAATGACCATCAACTCAAGCACCGCTGGGCTGATCTGATATCCAGGGAGCAGGATCTGCTGGACCACCTGGGAATCAGGATTGGTGGCCATGTTGGTGAGTACAAATCAATTACATGTGAATAATTGAAAGCTGTATGGGGACATGTGATGATTGTTACCCAATCTGCTAGATAAGTAGCTGACTGTGTGTAATGCTAGGGAAACCTAGGCCCATATTTATACTTTTTGACACACAACAGCGCTAACGCAGTTTTGCGTAAAAAAAATTAGCGCCGGCTAACGCCATTCTGAAGCGCCATGCGGGCGTCGTATTTATTGAATGACGTTAGCCTGCGGCGCCGTCTGGTGTGCGTTAAAAAAACGACGTACACCAGGCAGCGCCGGCGTAGGGGGAAAATGGAGTATGGGCGTCCAAAAATGGTGCAAGTCAGGCTGAGGCAAAAAAATTGCCTCAACCCGATTTGCGCCATTTTTTTTTCACTCCCAACCCCCATTGAAATGACCCCTGTCTTAGCAAAGACAGGAGTCATGCCCCCTTGCCCAATGGCCATGCCCAATGGACTTCTGTCCCCTGGGCATGGCCATTGGGCATAGTGGCATGTAGGGGGGCACAAATCAGGCCCCCCTATGCCACAATTTTTTGTAAAAAAAAATACTTACCTGAACTTACCTTAATGTCCCTGGGGTGGGTCCCTCCATCCTTGGGTGTCCTCCTGGGGTGGGCAAGGGTGGCAGGGGGTGTCACTGGGGGCAGGGGAGGGCACCTCTGGGCTCATCCTGAGCCCACAGGTCCCTTAACGCCTGCCTTGACCCTGGCGTTAAAATCCGGCGCTAATGCGGGTTTTTTAGACCCGCCCACTCCCGGGCGTCATTTTTGCCCGGGAGTATAAATACGACGCATATGCATCGGAGTCATTTTTTAAGACCGGAACGCCTACCTTGCATATCATTAACGCAAGGAAGGTGTTCACGCAAAAAAATGACGCTAACTCCATGAACTTTGGCGCTAGACGCGTCTAACGCCAAAGTATAAATTTGGAGTTAGTTTTGCGTCGAATTTGCGTCGAAAAAAAATGACGCAAATTCGGCGCAAACGGAGTATAAATATGCCCCCTAATGTGTATTTGTTGCACAATGTGTAGGAAGACCAATGCTAGCAGTCAGATGGCTCATGTTTTCAACACATACCGGATGCCTGTAGCTGCATGTAATATAGTGTTGCCTTTGTGTCAGACAAGCGACACGTTAATGCCTCTATTTGAACTCTACAGGTCATAATTGCCAGTGAAAAAGGGATGTTGAAACATCATACCTACATATGTAGACGCCATAGCGAGACAGAAATTTGTAAAACCATGATGATGCTATAAATGAGTGGTGCCTTCACGTCACATGAAGTTAGCTATGTTGTCCACACATATGTCACATGTGTGTCTGGTTGGTGTGGGTTGAAAATGACCACATAGCCTGTTTGAGTTTGAGGGGTCATGCAGTCCTCAAGTAACCAGCTTTTGGATGTCTCTCTGGGATGCACATGATGAGATGAATGCAACCCGATATTGTTGGGGCATACTAATGGAGGTGTATCTTTGACACCACATGACTGTCCTGGCCACTGCATGTGTGTAGTAGGGTGTGTAACTGTAGCAGGAGACTCATCCAATGTAAATGTTGATTAAGAATTCTTCCATGCAGTATGAGCATGTGTGAAAGTGTATCATTACGCATGTCATATTCACACAGTCATTGTAACTGCAATTGTTTGTCAGTGCACGGAGTCTGAGTATATTCTTCCTTCCATGCTTTACAGGTGGACCTGCACCGTACACCGTGGGAGAGGTGGCTCATTTTGAGGACCCCGACACCTACAATGAGTGTGGCCTGAGTGCTATTTTTATTGTTTGCCAGTGATGCATGATGGACTACTGTGTGTTCAACAGAAATCAAGGTTTGATGCGCTGCCCGTTCATTGGTATTGTTGCATTAGTAGGATTTCAAATATCACTTCAGTTTCTGTAGACCAATGCTTAGCCATCTCTCAGATTTAGGGGCTGTAGGTCATTCCAGTCGGCCCCGCTATGGGGAGTGGGATGAGTCATGTGGAATACACTGGTTAATGTAAGAGTTGCTCTGGGACTTGGCTTGGACTGAGTCTGCATATCAGACTAACATTCTCCCAGATAGCTTCTGGAAAAGGCTTGTATTAAATATGCAGCTTCCTAGTTGAGGATGGACTGAGTACACTGTAGGTTGGATCTTCCGGGGCCATGTACTTCCACAAGTTGAACTAGAAGTGTGTGGGACTAGAGTGCAATGGCCTAGGTGTTCATTCGACTCATGATCATGGGTGTTCTTGCTCCTCTGTGTGTGTGGTAAAATATGCCTCACTGGTAGTATGTGATGTTGGCCTGAGTCAGTGCATTTTGACATGTGTGGACCTTGGATAGGACAATGTTTGGCTGACTCCAAAGTGTTGCTAGCCCTTCATTGGTGTTGTGTGTGGATGCAAATACTTGTTGACCTTTCTATACACTCCTGGGTGTGCATTGAATCTGGGATTGATGGTTGTTCTTCCCACCCCACCCTCAAAGACTGCCATGTGATTGGGGATAGGGTACCTAGGACTGTAGCAACCAGTATGTTACACATACTTGTGACATTTTGCAACTTAGTTTAGAACCTAGTGTACACATTCGGTTATGGCACATGGGTTCAATATTTGCAAACAACAATTTACAAATGGCATTGAGTGAGGGTTGTGATAGTTATCACATAGAGTGATATATGTAGTGAAGTCAGTATGCGGAAGAGGTTCAGCCATAAGGTCAGCTGCATTAGCCATTATTTGGATGAGAAGTTTAGGCTGATGTCACCCATCATGTAGAGACATGGATATGCTAGGTGTGAGATGGCCTTTTGTATTCAGGCTTCACATGTACTTCCTCTGAGACTTTCAATGAACTATGTTGTGACAATTGCTGTAACAAATACAGTACAAGTAATGTGCAAATGACCCATTGTGCAATTCCACCCAATGCATTTCCTATGGTAAATAGTTGCCATATCTCCGCAGAGAGACATCAGTTTGAAAGGCGTGCCATGCGATACCGGCACATCCTGCAGGTGCAGTCGGGGTACAGGAGGATGGCCCGCAAATACCAAGCAGATCGGGCCTCCGGGGCATGGTGGGCCTCACCACAGGGTGGCCCTACATTGCCCACAACAGCCACCACCACCACATCCACCAGGTCTCCCCAAGTGGCCCCAGCAACGGCGGGGACAGTTGACCCTGCCTCATCAGCAAGATCTGGACCCAGCCATTTTCAACACCCAGGACAGTCCAGTGGGCATACAACTACTGCCACACCGTCCACCTCAGCCAGCACACAGACTACAGCAGCCCCTCCTGTAGACCCAGCCGCATTTCTGGCATTAAGCCGTATATTGGACAAAGTTTTTTCAAAGGTGGACAAGCTAAGCCAGGATGTGGCATATATTTAAAAAAGGGTTCGGTCCATCAGGCGGACCCTACGGAGGGCCAACCTCTAGGACTTTGGCATGTTTTACTTTTACCCCTCCCCTCTCTCCTCTTTCCTATGTTGTACTGATAGTTGGGTTTTGGGGATTAGTGTATTTTGTTAGCTTAGTTAGTGTTAGGGAGGAGGGTGGGGGGTCCTTATTCTTTCTATTTTTCTTTTTTGTGTGGGTGGGTGGGGGTCAATGTTGGGATTCATGTTTGTTAATAAAAAATAAATAAAAAATAAAAAATAATATATAAAAAAAATTCACCCAAAAAATATATGATTTTTTAGGATAGTATAGTATGTGTGTAGGTTAGTATGTGTTGTCCTGCATGTGTCCTGTCTCATAATGGTGGGTGGGGGGTTGATGTTTAGATTGTTTCGTTATATGTGTAGAGTAAGTTTAGCTTAGGTTAGTTAGGGACAGTTGTGGGTTAGTAGTAGTCAGGTTAGATTAGTATAGGTATGACTTTCCCCTTAGTTGCCTCTTGTGTGAATAAATAGGAATAAACATATAGTTAACCCTTGCATGATGCGTTAAGTGCTACTTTATCATGGCCTTGACATCAGTGTAGGTGAATGTTTTTCTATGACATTAGTGTCCTATGCTACCACCACAGAAAATGGAGGTTTAACATGCCAGCTACCCGTGTGCTAACTTGGTAAGTATCCACCATTTGGGAGACCCACCATTGGTAGTTTACATCGATCACCAAGGATTTGTGTTGATGAGTAGGTATTCTACATCACAAAGTGTGCTTCCAGACTTGTTATTGTGGGTAATTTAATAGGTCGGACTGCAGTGTGATGTTCAGGGAGATCTTTGTAGATGAGGTGTTGTTAACACACTTGTCTTGTTGCCTTCATTGCTGACCTAGATCATATGTGGAATAATTCAGCATGACTTTCCTTCATGGAAGTATACTAAGAAAGGGTGATTGATGCAGTGTTTTCTTTTTTTGTTTGCTTAGATTTTGCTGCATAATTTCATGTTTAAGTATTGCATGGTGCCTACATTTATCAGCCACCATTAGTTGACTAGAATTGCTATAGATGGAGCATTATTCTGTCCAACACAGCATGATTGTGTGTGGTTTGTCCCTTCATCAGTTATTCTCCTCAGGATGGTAAGGCTATGATGCAATCCTGGCCACTGCACAGATGTATCAGACTACATGATGTCAGGACAGTTGTATTGACAAGCTACATGGTTGCCACACAGGCACTTTAGAGTTATCTACTGCACAGTTGATGTGTCAAATAACACAGAGACATATTAGGTGTGCAAGTGCTATTTATTGATAGGTGCTGTAGTGCAAAATGTCCATTGTCCATGTTTGCTGAGTCCGTTCTGGTGCATTCTTACATGGTGATCCTACAGAAGGGGTGTGGATGATGCTCCTGACATGCTGGGGTGATGTCGCAGACAGTGTAGAGGGACAGGATTTGGCAAATAGTAGGAGAGAGACATTCACTGGCAATGGTGACAAGTCATACAGTGGATAGCAGAACAGTCATTGAGTGTAGTTGTAGTGAGACTGGCATTTGACAAAACGTAGGACCTTGGTCAAAGTAGGCCATGGTGCAGGGACTAGTGCTTCCGGGTTCTCTTCCGTGAGAATGTGATCTGTTCCATGTCTTCTTCTTCTGATGTGTGTGTTGCCTGGTTTGTCCTTGTTGTTGTTGGTTGTGAAGGGGCAACACACACCTCAGTGTTAGAAGACGTGGAGTCAGACATCCTGGGGGCTGCTCCCTGTGAAGTTCTTAAGGGCAGTACTGCTGCAAGGAGGGCCTGCTGGTTTTTGAGAATAGCAGCCACATCACGATGGTAGGCAGCCAGGTCGGCCCTGAGGGGTTCAATGTTGCATTCGTGCACGCGTTGACTGGATTGCAGTTGTAGGTGTTGTGTCAACTGGATTACAGCTGTGCTGATTTCCTTCTGTTTTCGCAAGTTCCTGCAAGAGCGATGTTATGGCTTGCATAGCAGCTGCCTGATCTGCAAATGACGTCATGCACGAACGCACCCCCTCAAGGCTGGCTGCCATGTTTTGCATCCCCACCCGCACCTCCTTGGCCAGCTCCCGCTGTAAACCAACTACAGTTCTTTCAAAGCTGGTGCCAGTGTCGTCAGAGTCCTCAGCTGTGTTGAAGCTGGCAGGTCTTACAATTGGGGTGGTGGGTGGGTCTTCTGTGATGGCTGCTTGTTCTGTGCTCCTCCTTGTGACTGAAGGTGGGCTCTGGAGGGTTTCAAGGACCTTTTGGATGGTCTCCTGGGAAATGTTTATGGGCTCGTCATCCATGTCATCAGGGAAATCAGGGACAGGCATATCGGCAGGAGATCCATGTTCCTCTGCAATGAGACAGGGTACAATTAGTGTGTCTGTGTTGTGACAATTTTGCCGTAACATGCAAGCCTTTTGATGACTTTACTTTGTGCTCTGATTTGGTATTGGTATCTGCTGTCCTTCATATGGGCATTGTTATAGGCCTATGGCCCACCTGTGTGTCACATGTATGATATAGAGTTATCAGACTTGTCTGCCTAATCGCCTCTAGGTGTTGCTTTGTACCAATTAGGGAATAGCCATCTTTTTGTCCTACTCGTCCCTCCGTGTATATCTATTCTTCTGGAGAGACATTTTGTCGCGTGGGCTCTCATTATCCTAAATGAGACTACTGGATTTCTAGGCAGCAGGATAGCTAACGGTGTGGGGGACTGAGTCTGACCCACTTGTAAAGAACTCTGTCACCCTAATTCTTTTTTTTTTTTTGCTCTGGCTAACTAGCAGTGCCTCATGTCTCCCACGGCAAAGAAATGATTAGGCAGCCGAGCGCATTACATCTTTGGAACTTCTCAGGGAAGTCGTGGTCACTCAGATCCAAACCAACTCTCTCATTTCCAGTATGATCTCATATACAAATGACAAAGACAGTATTTGTTTTATATGATGATTTCATAAAACAACTGAATTTTAAATAATAAGGCGTGAGCCGCAATAACCCAAACAATACAACATGGTAGAATTGAAACGGTCACCAGGAGAGTAAAACATTAGAACAAAGCTATCATGGTGCCTAACAGTTTCTACTCTCCCTCTTCTTGTTCTATTTCGAGCACAGCATGTTAAGCTTCTAGCTTGTCTTTCCGAATCACTGGGGAGACATCAGCCCTCATACCTGAGCAAAGGCCTGTGATCTGGTTCAGCATCTGCAACAAGGCAGGCAGCGTCTAGTTGTGGTTCTCTGTTCGGAAACTCCCTCTTGCGTGTATTGGGACAAGGAAGTGATTTTATAACTAACATGTCATCGTGATCACAAAATGTCCCTACGCAGGAATGCCAAATCTAAACTCCTACCACGTCTATCGGCAATGTACCAGACTGTATCCTTGACTGAAGCACAGAGTGAATATGTTATGGAGAACTCCAGTGCTGAAGTAGGCAAAACAGTGTGAAATGATTAAAAAAACAACACCGTAGAACTGGCTATTTGAAAAATAACAGTACGAAGCCTAATAAAAAGCATTTAGCGCAAAGTGCACAGAGGCTCTAAGCTGTCAGCAAATGAATAAAATACATTCAGGGCAAAGTGCACAAACGCCTAAAGCATAAAGCTAATGCGCAAAGGATACGTAAAACTTACCACACTACACTTTCACTGGCTGTGGGTGTTGTGATTGCCCTGGCAGCACACTTGCCTCTCAGGACCTGCCCCAAAAACTTTTTATTCACATTGACCTAAATGTAATTGTTATGTGGCATATCCTATGCATGGCAATGTTAGGATGTGATATGGATGTAAACATTGTTGATGTTTCTAGATGATGTTGGGTAATGTGTGTTTAATTGGATTGCCCTGTTTATCGTATCAATGTCCTATTTGGTTCTCAGACTGTGCAGGTGTGTTTCAGTGACCAGTTGCATGTGTCCCCTCCTCAATGTTGTTGTCTGAGCAGTATGACATTAGTGATGTTGCCTTGTTAGCCAGGCACGTGAGGGACCCTGACGTATGCAGCATATGTGTGTCCTTAGTGCTGTGTGGCTCCTATTGCTGTTTACTTTGGCTGATGTATGTGTCAACTATGGGCATTGGCATTTGAGTGTACTGGTGCCTTTGTCTTATTTCTAGAAATAGTTGCAGATGTCATCCTCACCCCCTAATTTAGGTAGGTATGTTCCATGGGGAGGTTCCTGCCATTTGCTACTATAGCTGCACAGAGATCAGAGGTGTTATTGTCAACTGTTGTCGCAGTTACATTGCAGTTGTTGTTTTGGCTACTGAATTACTAATAGGGACCTAGTTGATGTAGGATACATTTTGACTGATGAGTGCCTGGATGTAAGTTTGACGTAGTGGCCTTCCCACCTGTCGCTGCTTTCCCTTAGCTCCATTGTTGTCATGACAGGATGGCCCCATGGGACTGTTGTTGGTGCTGTATTTTGTCGTGCCCCAGCTTCTGTCTGTGCTGGCCATGCCCCCCTGCCGTGCACCTTTACCCATGCCACTTCATATATATGCTGACTTACATGCATTGTGTAGTAGGTATTCCCCCCCCCGGTTGCAGTTATCATTATTGCATTATAATTCACCATGTGACTTACCCTGCATGTGCGTTATCTCGTGGTAGTCTGCGCTGTCCTGTCCTTGAATCCCTGTGACGATCTCCTCAGGGATGACGGCTGCGACCATCTCCTCCATGTGGTCCAGGGCCTCCTGGTGTGCTGGACTCCCCCCTCCAGTCTGCAGTGCTGCCTTCCTGTTACTGGCCATTTTTTCCTTTGTCCTACGTTTGCAGTCATGCCAGCGTTTCTTACACTCGGTGACTGTTCTGCGTTCCTCAGCCACACTGTTGATCTTGTCCACAATTTGTTGCCATATGGCCTCTCTCCTGCTGATTGGCAACTTAGAGGTGATGAACAGTTGGTGCTGGTGTTCCGTCACCTCTTTAACCAGGATTTCCTGCTCCTCTGCACTGAAGCGACACTTTCTTTTTTTTCTATAAATGTCCTGGTTCCTGTATGGATCATCGTGGCTGGTTCCTGGTCTGCTGTCATCCTCCTGGGGTCTGTTGTGGCATCTGGGATCCATTTTGGCTCTCCTCTGCTGAAAGGGCAGTGTTCGCGGGTGAATTTGACGCTATTGCGTCAAAACAAAACGGCGCTTTACGGGTTGCGCTGTCGTAAATCGACCCACAGTCATTTGCGTCGCGTTAACGTTGGTTTCCTTTACGACTTGACGCCGCTGTGTGCGTCACGAAATAATGACTCCCACCTGTTGGTTGCGCCGCCGTGCGTCAAAGTATAAATTTGACGCCCGCACGGCGCATCGAAATGGCGTTAGCCGGCGGTAATTTTTTGGACGCAAAACTGCGACGGCGCAGCTTTGCGTCAAAAAGTATAAATATGGCCCCTGGTTCTTTCACATCCTTCAAATCGGCACTTTCATTAGTCAGATTAGTAATACAGCCTCTAATTTCTCTACTGTTCTCATGAATATACTAACAATGCCTAGAATTAATCATCCTACAGACTCCACCATTTTTTTCTGACAATGTCTAACGCAAGACGATTCTGAAGAGTCATAGCTTTATATTAGTAGGAAACTCAGTATCTATCAGGAGAATGGCGGTTGAAAACATTGTCAGCATGTTATCCACAATAGTAGACAACTTCAGAATCTTTATTGAATTCCAAATTCCCACTGAAGGAATCACTGCTCCAAATATTTATCCCACTGTACCAGAAGAGGGCTCCTTCCTCTGTCTCATGATGTAATCCTGTCACTTTTGGAAACTTCTTCAAATCATCCATTTGATAAAGTCCCATACCATCCTCTTGGAAGACTGTAATAAGCATTAAGACCACAGATATAATAAATTCTGGCAATTGCTGGATCCTGTCCATTCCAGATAAACATCCATTTACTCTGAAACAAAAACACATGGTTACATTCACTTGTTCCCACAAAGTATCAGTGCGTGATTTAGGCCTATATATACAAAGTTTCTGTGTTGCGCATTTAGAGCTAATTTCCCTTGCATTTTTAATTGCACAACAAGCAGAATCATTCTTGTAAGTTTTTCTCTAATCCTTTTTCTAACTTCTCCTTCAATGCTTTTCTCCTGTCATCTGTGTTATCTAAAAAGCTTTTCTCTAAAGGTGTAAGCAGTCCGGTTGTTATTCCTGTGTTCATAAGCTGTGCCAAACGTTAATGTAGGTTCAAAGAAACCTCTTACTATGTCATTATCCCTAGCTACTCTACTCAATACCTAATTATGGGGACAAATGAAAACACCATATCATAGTTTGAGTAAAAGTACTGGATGTACTCCTGGTTATAAAACTCTTGTTAGTAGCAGACTACAGCTTACTCCATATGTTAATGGAAAGCTATAGTAGATAAATCCTTCTTCAACCAAAGGAATCTGCGTACACACAATTCCTTGCATCCATCGTCTCTATATACTCACTTAACAAGCAAAAGAAGACATTAGAAGAAAGTTCTCCTTGTGCATTAGTATCCTCATGAAAATATTTCTCATCTAACTTAAACCTCTCTTGCCGTTAGTGCAGTAGTTGTCTCAAAAGCAGAAGTATGGTTGGCTTTACTGTTATCAAGAACAGACATACCCACAATCAACACCACAAACAATATTCCACACACAATTGCCAAACCAATGCTCATATTTACAACGCCTATTCCTATCTGGTTGACTAATGTTACTCATGATCTGTAAAAAATCAGAAAGCAGAAGAAAATTTTGAAATAGACCACTCTTCTTTTAGCAGTTATTTACAGCTTTCAGTCTCACTTCCAGGATCCCATGTCAAAATCAGTAAGCAGCTTGTCAATCAGGTTTCAAAAGTCAAATCAGTTTATCAATGTCTCTTCCGGTTACTTTCAACAGTGTCTTTCTCAAAAATGTTCTCTCAGATTGTTTCAACAGTTCAGTTCATCAACTTCCTTCAAGTGCTAAAATACTGACCCGGAATATGTC
Source organism: Pleurodeles waltl (assembly GCF_031143425.1). Taxonomy (NCBI): domain Eukaryota; kingdom Metazoa; phylum Chordata; class Amphibia; order Caudata; family Salamandridae; genus Pleurodeles; species Pleurodeles waltl. Next base: position 1,594,885,056 of record NC_090444.1, read on the forward strand.
TATTAAAACAAAGACAAAAACTCTTGCTGTCATTAACTTGTGGTTGCATACGCCCATTCAGGACCTGTGTATCTTCGACTTGCTATTCTTTCTTTTCAACTTTCGATCATCATTCAATTCTCCTTCACTTAGAGCTTCTCTCCTTGTAGCTAGTTCTTTCTCGATTGTTGCCTCAACTACCACTTCCTTTTCTCTTTCTACTTGTGACTCTGGCCACTTATCTTCTTTCAGTGGACCTGTTGTCAGTGTTCTCTTCAGAGTTGAACTTGAACCTTCTCCTGCTGTGTTTTCTCTTGACGGACTTGCAATTGGTTCAGGAGGACTTGGATCACAGTGACTTTGATCCACCTCAACTCCTTTCCCCTAAGTCTGGGAATTGCTCTTTTTGTCTCCCAAGATCGTCTGCTTCTGGGAAAGCCCTCCTGACTAGGCTCTCCTGCTGCCTCAATTGAGATAGGATCTCCGTCACCCTCCTGGAGGTCCTCTCCTTCGTCTGTCACAGGAGTGACTGAACTGTCCTCAATGGGCTCAGATACAGTCTCAGTTCCCCTTTGTTCTCTTTCTGGCCCTGAAACTTGTTTTGCTGTTGTCAGTACTCTCAACTCTTCTTCCTCATAATCCAGTGGACATGCCACTTTCTTCGTATGACTTGCATGAATCCTGTATGGAATTCCAACACACTTCACAGCTGTGGTGGCTGTCAGAACTACCTGATATGGTCCCTTCCAACGAGGCTCCAAACACGTTTTCCCTCACGTGTTTCCAGTCTACAACCCAGTCTCTAGCTTTCAGATTGTGCCCTGGGTCATGGATCAATGGTTGTGTGGTGGCTTCTACCTGCTGAGAGAGCGCAAACCACATCAGCCAGACCTTTGCAGTAGTCCAATACCATATCTTCTGTAATGCTGACAAGTGCATTTGCAGATACCGCTGGCAACCTCATGGCTTGGCCCATAAGGATTTCATGCGGCGACAATCCTGATTTGCTGTCTCATTGAAATCAACTCTGAAGGTAATTTCAAATTTGCAGACAAACACATCTTTGCAACTCTTGACTTTATGATGCCATTAATCTGTTCCACTAATCCTGATGCTTCAGGGCAGTAGCCACAATTGAACTTCTGCTCAATGCTGCACACAATTGAATTACTTCACTTTTGAAGTGACTTCCCCTACCTGATTCTAAAAAAATCTGAAACCCGAAACGCGGTATCAGTTCCCTAAGCAGTAGTTTTGCTACTGTGAGACTATAATTTCTTTGTGTAGGGTAAGCTTCAATATAGTGACTAGAGATGCAAACCATCACAAACACATATCTCAAACCTCCACACACGAGTATATCAATAAAATCCATCTGCATTCTGCTGATTGGACCTCCGGCTCTTCCAATGTGGCTCAAATGAACCACTGTCACTTTCCCTGCTTTCAGTTGTTGGCAAATGACACAACGATGGCAAATTGCTTCAGCAACCTGTCTAAACCTAGGGCTGAACCAATCATGCTTGGACTCCCAATATGTGCTTGACCATGATAGTACCTCGCAGTTTGAAATAACAAGCTGTTTGACAAAACCAATTGACCCTCTTCTGACACCCACAATTCATCTTGTCTTTGCACACATTTCATTTTGCTCCATGAACGTTCTTCTTCCCTGTCAGCATTATTCTGCAACATTTTCAATTCCTCCAAAGTGTCAATTATCATCAATGTATAGCTTGGACATGTTACGTCTTCTTCCGATAACAGTTCCCACTTGTCTTTGAATGATATACAGTTCAATTTGGAAAACCTTGCAACTTGACCTGCATATCCATTCCGCAATTATACAAAGTCGTTGTGACTTCAGATGTGCACTACATTTCACCACAGCAATCTTTTCAGGCATTTGAATAGCATATAACCATTCTTTGATCCTCTCACGATTTCTCACTTGTGAACCAGAAGAGGTCATGAAACCTCTCTGTGACAACAACTGGCCAAAATCATGGACTGTTCCAAATCCATACTGGCTATCAGTATAGATTGTAACTTTCAGCTGAGCAAAGACATGGCACGCTCTAGTAAAAGCTACCAGTTCCGCTACTTCGGCAGAATATACTCCTCAAAGCCAAGAAGCTTCTAAAATCCCACTAATTGTGCACACAGCATATCCTGCTCTCAATGTCTCTGCATTGTCTCTCAGACAAGAACCATCAACAAAGATAATTTGTCATTTTTTAATGTCAGGTCTCGGTTTTGTGCACAAGTCAGTTACTTCCAGATAATCATGCTCAACATCTTCCATCTTTTCAATTTCAACATTTGAAAGTAAGGTTGCTGGGTTCAGCACTGTACATCTTTTCAATGACCCATTTGGTGACCCTAAAATACTTGTTTCTTATCTGGTCAACCTCGCACCAGTCAAAAATTGGGTTCTCGTCCTTGTAAGTAGAATATCAATAGAGTGAGGAACCATTACAGTTAGGGAATGTCCCATCTTTGGGAACATACAAGAATGCTGATCGATATGACTGATTTGATCCTTGGTAATAACTATTTCCTTTTTAACGAGGAATGGTATCGACAGAAACAAGGAGTGGCGATGGGTTCCAGATTCTCCCCCTCATATGGGAATCTTTTTATGGGGTGGTTTGAAGAGAAATGGGCCTGGGGTCCCGAATCAATCCAATGGCAAACTTTTATACTATATTGGGGATGCCACATTGATGATTGTTTTATGATTTGGACAGGCAGCACAGAGAAATTGATTGAATTTTGCAAATTTTTGAATTCTAATCATATGAATATCAGATTTACTTACCGTTTCAGCCCCAAGATCATTGAGTTTTTGAATGTAGAACTTTTTATTGATGATAACAAGATACATAGTAGACTTTTTTTTAAAAAATACGGAATGTTCTACATGCTGCGAGTGCACATCCGAAGCATCAGATTAGGTCAATACCGTATGGAGAATTGGTGAGAGCAAGACGTAATTGCAGTAAAGAGGATGATTTTATGGATTGTATTAATAAGATGAGTATGAGATTTAAGGCACAGGGTTATTCTAAACGTATAATCAAAAAAGCACAGGAAAGAGTTAAGCATATTTCTAGAAGTGACACATTAAAATCCAAAAACCAGGGTAAACCCAAGAAGGAGACGGACAAGGTTAGATTTGTTACTGATTACACTAGCAGGTCTCTGGCTCTCAGAAGAATTGTTAACAGGCATTGGGGTATTGTATATCAAGATGAGGCCTTAAGGAATTTTATATCTGATAAGGCAGCGTTTACATTTCGCAAAGGTAGGTCCCTGAAAAGTATTCTCAGTCCTAGTTTCACAGCATCAAAACCCCCAAATACCTGGCTATCCATGCGTAGGGTCGTTTTTTTTTTTAGATGTGGACAATGCGGGGTATGCCGTTGGGCGTGCCGTGGTACTAATGAGTTCTCCATAACAATGGATTGTGTATACAAAATAAAGTCAGTTATTAATTGAAACACTTCCTTTGTCATCTACATGATACGTTGCAAGTGTACTCGCATCTATATTGGGAGCACTATTTGCCCTCTCAAAACTAGAATTAGTGAGCATGTAAAGGCACAAAAAAATGGTGATATTAGATACCCTATAGTGGCACACATTATGGCCTGTGATTCACAGGACAATCATAAGAAATTTGAATTTTTGGGGTTTGAACATGTTCTGAGAGACCCCAGAGGGGGCAATAGGGAACTTACTCTGCGTAAAAAAGAAGCAACATGGATAAAGAGATTAAAAGTGGTTGAAATGGGCCTTAATACGGATAGGGAACTTGAATTTTTCTTGGGGGAATAATTGTTTTTCGTTTTGCTTTATGTGTGTATCATTTATAATGTTTGTAATGTAATTGTATCAGTATTGTTATTGATTTTACATTTTTAATGTTACCGGGGAAACTTACTTTTCATTATTGTTTCTTTATCACTTCAATTGTGATTGTATTACATAGACTTAATTATAGGATTCTGTTATTTCTCTAATTGTTTTTTGGTGATTGTTGTGTTGATTTTCATAATAACCACCACATAATATTTAATCACAGTGCACTTGAAATAGTTAATATCAGGAATTTGCCACTATTTATGGGGTTGATTTGGATTTGAGATATGACATATCACTTTCCTTTTATCTGAGCGGGATTCCATTTTGGTAAGTTAAATGTATATTTTTGTAATGTGTTTGGTTATATAAAAAACCCTTTCTTTTGGGGTCGTATTGGTTGTTTCTTAATTTATTTTCGTTTCAATTTATTCATTGTTGTTTGGGACCTCTCCTATGCATGAATATCAATTGTTGGTTTTTTGGAGACATGTTTTTATATGTTTGTTTAGTTGAAAACATTCAGTTATTATTGTTCTCTCTTCAATGTTGCGGTTTGATACTTTGTTCTTCGTTTCACTCGAGAGCTATTAAATGGCACTCTCTTTAATGGTTCGAGGTGACTCTTGGTGGTCTCTTGATCACAGACATGTTGAGCTTGGTATTTTCTTTATTCAGTGAAGTTTTCGGATACAAAGGTGCCCGTTGGTTTCGGGAGAATCATAGGTATTAGTCCGTCATTTGTCTTTACTGAACTCGTTATAGTCCGTCATTTATGTTATGCAGCTTATTTGGGCACTTCCGTCTCTACGTGACGGCAGCGCACAGCTTATTTGGGCACTCCCATCTCAACGTGACGGTAGCATACTCGGGGTGTGTTGAGACCAGATATTTCTCTACAAGCAGGTAAGTTTGTCACCACGTTTCAGTTATCAGGTGATTTATAACAAATGTAATTGCACAAAGTAATGTATTATACTAGATTACTGAATTTGATGATGATTTTCTTTTGTGCCCACAGTATTTGACTCTTTTGAATTCAGACTTTTTTTGGCATTGGGTGTTCTGTTGGATGATCACAGATATTACGCTGTTCGTTACTGGATTAGAGGTTTATTTTTCCCCCAGTTTTTTTTACAGTGTGTTACACTTGTGGGTTGAAGTCGTATTGACATGGTGATGTGTAATTACAATTTTGGTGTGGTGTTATAGTCGTTTGGACACCGTGATTTGCAATTACAACTTGGGTTTATTGATTCACGGGGTTTTATCCATCGGGACTTCAGTCATCACAATTCAATTGTGGTAATTCTGGTCATTGGAAAGTTTTGTTAAGACTGCTTCTTTTATTGGGATTTTCCACAGCTTGGTGTCTAGGTCTTTTTTGCACACTTGTGGCATGCTTCTCTTTTTTATTCTATTCTATTTGCTTCTTTTTGGTACTTTACTTTCTTTTTATTCTTTGGGCTAATTATTTAAGAGGCACGGTGATATGGGTTTTTTATACAACAAATCCTCATATTTATTTCAAGTGCTCTGTTCTGATGAAATTTCAGCCCTGAAAAAGTCATTTGGGGTAATCCCCTGAGACGAAACACGTTTTGGCTATGTGTCCATTAACCATATCAACAGCTGTGTATCCATTAACCATATCAACGGAGTACTGGGAAACGTATTGAGTTGTTTATCTGTATGAGATACATCCCACTGAGGGAGTTTCATAGCCCATTGGAACCAGGGGCATCCATGAATAAATTCACAATGACTGGATTACACTAAAGGACTATATATGTGATGTTTTATGGACTTTCAGCAGTGTTACTTATGGGATTACATTGTTTTGACGGTTATTTGTTTTAGATGTTCTTGATGAGTATAAGTGACTAGTGATGAGTGCCTCACACTTGTTTTTGACGTCCCATCACAATGCCATCACACTGTGTAAGGCTTTGACCAACTGCGCGCAAACAACCTGGTAAGGCTGCTGCAACTGGGTCCAAAGTAGCTGAAAAATATGCTACTGGGTGATTTACACCTCCATGGACCTGTGTCAAGACAAGGAACATGCATAACGCTCATGACAAAACAATGTGAAAGGTTTCGTGTAATCAGGCATACCCAGCCGGTTGAGTGCACAACGTCAGATCCACGCGGGGGCTCCATGCCCATTGATGTATCCTGGCTAGTGCAAAGCCACAGTCTCACAAGTCTCTACAGTGGTTGGTTTGCCCACTGTTCAGTCCTGGGGAGTGCAAAGCCACAGTCTCTCAAGTCTCTACAGTGGGTGGTTTGCCCACTGTTCAATCCTGGGGAGTGCAAAGCCAGAGTCTCTCAAGTGGATAAAAGTCACCACTGGTTCTGGAGGGGGCCTTGTGCCCAGAGTGCTTCATCCTGCCCGTGGCGGACTCAGTAGCGTCGGAATCATTTGCGCTGACTGGCCTGCGGGGCTGCTGGCAGCGGTGTCCTGGGCAGCGGTGCTTGTGGCGGTGTCCTTGGCAGCGGTGCTTGTGGCGGTGGTGTCCTGGGCAGCGGTTCAGCTGCTGGCGGTCTTGTTCTGCCCTGCGGGGCTGCTGGCGGCGGTGTCCTTGGCAGTGGTGCTTGTGGCGGCAGTGTCCTGGGCAGCGGTGCTTGTGGCGGCAGTGTCCTGGGCAGCGCTGCTTGTGGCGGTGTCCTTGGCAGCGGTGCTTGTGGCGGCGGTGTCCTGGGCAGCGGTTCAGCTGCTGGCGGTCTTGTTCTGCCCTGCGGGGCTGCTGGCGGTGGTGTCCTGGGCAGCGGTTCAGCTGCTGGCGGTCCTGTCTGTGGCAGCGGGGCTGCTGCTGGCGGTCGCTTCCTGGGCAGCGGGGATGCTGCTGGCGGTCGCATCCTGGGCAGTGTGGCTGCTGGCGGTTTTGTCTGTGGCAGCGGGGTTGCTGCTGGCGGTCGCTTCCTGGGCAGTGTGGCTGCTGGCGGTCCTGTCTTTGGCAGCGAGGCTGGTGCTGGCGGTCGCTTCCTGGGCAGAGGGGCTGGTGGCGGTCTTGTCCGCCGTGCTGATCTTCCCAGACTTGCCGGTTTTACTGTGCCCCTTTCCCCCCTTGGATGGTGTCGCAGCTGTCTCCCCCTCCCAACTGTACCCCTGGGAGCGGCTTTGGTGGCTGGTTTCTTTCCCCTTCCCCTCTCCCGCCGGGCACTGTCCAACTTTTTATGCTTGACAGGCGGGGGACTGTCCGTGCTCTGGCTCCTTGCCACACTGCCTGCCCTGCTGCCTGGTGCACTCCATAATCCAGTGACTACTGGCACCACTACCACTGGTCCCACCAATGTGGCTGAGGTGCTAGGTTAGGACCTGGAGAGTCGTGCCCTAGGAGACTGGGTGGGGAGGTGATGGAAAGAGGTCAAGGCTGGTCAGGAAAAGTTTCTTAGGAACACTGGGATGGGTAGCTGAAGGGGGTTTGTGAGTGGAGGAAGAGGTAGTGGTTGTAGGCGGTGTACGTTTGGTGACTTTGGGTGAAGGTGCATGGGATGGAGGCTGTCGTGAGGTGGATGGCTGTTGGGAGGCTGTGTGGCTGCGCTTGTGTACCTTGGGAGGTGGCCACACAGATACACTGGTAGAGGACACATGGGATGTGTGAATGGTAGTGGGGGTGGTGAGTGCACGTGAGTGAGGTGTGGTGGTGGGTGTGCTGGTGATAGACGTAGTGGCTGAAGATGTAGTGCATGCAGGTGTGAGTGGAGATGAGACAGGGAGGGAGGAGGGAGACTAGGAGGAGGGGGACACAGTGGAGGCAGTGGATGTTGGTGTGTTTGCATGTGTGAGTGCCTGTGGGATACGTGGTGCTTATGTTTGCCAGAGCTTCCCTTCTGTGTTGAGGTGTGTGCATGCTGGTCTGATGGTGTGCTTGGAATAGGCTGAGGTACAGGGGTGTAGGTCTGGGTGAAGGAAGTTGGAGGGGGGAAGCTAGAGACAGGGACAATGGCTGCCATCAGTGCTGAGGCCAGAGTCTGAAAAGCTCGCTGAAGGGCTGCATGGTCAGAGTGAATGCCCTCCAGGAATGCATTGGTTTGTTGCAACTGCCTCTCTACACCCTGGATGGCATTCAAAATGGTAGAGTGCCCAACAGTGATGGACCTGAGGAGAACAATGGCCTCCTCACTGAGGGCAGCAGGGGTGACAGGGGCAGGGCCTGAGGTGCCTGGGGCGAAGGTAATGCCCACCCACCTGGGTGAGCGGGCACGGGGCAAAGGCTGAGGGGCTGCTGGGAGGGCTGTGCTGGTAGGGGGGGTGGCGGCTGTACCTGTAGATGCGGGGGCACAGATGGGACTGCCAACGCAAGGGAGCTCCCATCAGAGGAGGAGTCCGTCTCGCTGTTGTCAGCTCCTGTCCCCGCCGTGGAGCTCCGCTCCACCCTCCGTCCCACTGGTGAATTCGAAGTCCGTAGTGTCGCCCCCCCAGGGCCATGTGTGATGCAGCTCCCTCCTGCTCTGGGGCCACTGCTCCTCCGCCTGATGATGCTAATGCACAAAAGTACAGGAAGAGCACAAAAAGAGGGGGGGAAACAGAAGAAAAACATGTTCAGTGCATGCAATACCGCTACCGTTGGCGGACACAACAGACACAGAAGCCCCCTGATCTACGCCGCACACTTGGGCTCCACTATTCAATCCCTGGGACATGGCTTACAAGGCTATGGCCGATTTCTGCACACATGGATGTCACAGGAGCCTGACTAGGTGTAGTTGCACTGTACACAGGTGGGGTGGGGTGCCACAGGGCCTGCCTGAAGAAGGGAACTTAACTAGCAAACTTGCCCTGGCCTAGGGGAACCCACAGCCTACCTCCACCACCCAGACACCTAAAATGCGCGCTGAATCAGCAGAATGAGAGTGTATTCACCCACTTGTGTCTGCTGTGATGCCCTCAAGCGCCCATCCAAGTGCAGATACGGCACCGCCACGATCCTGAACATCAGGGGGGTCATGGTGCGACAGGAACCCCTCCCACGTTGGGAGGCCATCCCCAGCTGGGCCTCCGCCTTCTTCTTGCTCTAGCGGCGAATGTCCTCCCATCTTTTCCGGCAGTGGGTGCTCCGTCTGTGGTAGACCCCCAGGGTCCGGACTTCCGTGGTGAT